>NW_020799125.1:11842212-11920144 GCF_003259725.1 Athene cunicularia | reverse complement strand
CCCCCCCCCCCCCCTTTGGCCTTTATGGATTACTGGTGAAACTCACTTGTACAGTTTGGATGTTTGATAGATAAAGCACGTATGAAAAAAAAAGGAAAAAAATATAAATACAAAAATCTCAACACTGTGCATTCAGTGTCTTTTCTTTCTAGCTTAAAAGAAGGAAGGTAAATAATGTCAAGTCAATGAATATCAGATATATTTTTTGACTGTACATTACAGTGAAGTGTAATCTTTTTTTTACAACTGCGAGTCCATCTTATTTATTCTTGTAAATGTTCCCAGACAATGTTTGTAATATGGGCTGTGTTGCAAATCCATAAAATAAATCTGTGATCTGAGATTAATGTTTTACTAAAAGACTCTTGTACTTGTGCCTTTTCTTTGCACTTAGAGGGTACAATGCACTGCAAGTAGTACTACTAGAAGTGACGGTGTCATTGCATGGAAAAGAGCAAGACCAGCTTCTTGTCGCAGTGATGGGCAGCTGGCTTTGCATCATGGTTATCGTTCAGAGGGAGCTCAAGGGCAGCAAAGAGAATTAGAGAATTCACCAGGCACTTCAGTCTAGTTGCAGATTTTGAGTCAACCCTCTCAGAAGTGAGCCGAGTATGTGAGCTAAGCATTTTTGAGAATTACTGTCTTATCAGCATGAGTTAGAACAAGCATATTTCTGCAATGTTTTCTTTCTAACAGGTATTACTATATTGTTTTCTAGGTATTCAAGTGCTTAAAAGAGATTGCTAATATGTTACTGAGATTTTTCTAGTGTTTTTCATAGACAGACACACAAGGTGGTTTTGTGCAGATGTTGTATGCCAAACCCAGCCATAGGATATGGGTGTCAGCAGTGAATATTTTCACACATTTACCAGCAGGCTGCCATCTTCTGGTCTTCTACCCGCAGTTACCAGCAGACACAGGTGGCAGTGCTTGCCATCTGACTCACTCCGCGCAAAGGAGTAGACTGGAGGCAGAAAGTAGACAAGGCTTTCGTGCTCTGAAGACTGCTTTATGCCTAGAATACAAGGAGGAGTGCATCATGATTCACAGCTTAGTGTCAGAACGGGAGAGTCCAGTCATGCTACACTCATACAACCCAACTGGTAAGAGCTACTCTTTATGGCATTGTTAATTAGCCTGACTAAAAAAAAAAATATTATTAAAATAAGGCATCTTAACAAGGATGATGTAGCTCCTATTCTTCGTAAAGCATAGTAAATCTACGTTGGAAGCATACTTTACTGTTCCTTTCTGTATGTATTCACTATTCTCTTTCGAAAATATTTGTTTTGATTCTTCATGGCCATGAACAAAACTCTGTTACTGCACCAGGTATGAGTGTTTGGCCCAGACACAGATGTTTTTTCATTGGTCTGATGGAGCAAATTCCCCAACTTAATTGTGGTGAACATTCAGATGTTCATTCGAAGGGCTCATTATAATGAGGTTAGGCTATATAAAACACCCTTCAGTCACACACAGTTGTTATACCAGGGAACCAGCTAGAAGAAGTTGATACCAAAGAAAGCTCCTCACCACAGTGTTAGATTGATGGGAAATTTTACCCGTACAGTCCTGAACTGTTTCAAGAGGCAGTTGTATATTCATAGCAATTAATTACAGTTCATCTTGGCACTTCATCCAGATTTATGAAAAAGATTTTACTGACCCTTGATAATAACAACAGGTTGCATTCATGGAAGGTAGACAGCAGAGACAGCTCTGCTATGTTCCAGATGGTCTTGAAAGATAGAAGTGCCAGCATTGAGGAGCAGACACAAATTCACCTTTGTCCTCTTGCTGCCCAGCGCAGGGATAGCAGTGGGTTAAAGCTGCTGAGAGAAGACAGATGCAGAAGCCTTAAACCCACTGGGGTCCAAAGTCCTTCACACCCTGTTCCTGTTGCTGTGACACCTGCCCAGGTGTGAATCCAGCAGATAGTTTTCCCAGGTCAGTCATTGCCTTCAAGTATCAGCTGCTGCTTTTCCATCCATCCCCATGATAACCTGTACCATCATACTGATACTGCTGAAAGGTCTGTCAGGGTTGACAGACACACTCTGCCTGAGCTGAAGATCTCAGTTTCACAAGTTAAACCTTTAAATATCATCTCTCACTCTGAGCTGACTGTGCAGCTATTGTTTAACAGCAGGCTTCAAAACTGGGACCTATTCACGTGGCTGTCTCCATGATACTTGTCCAGCTGAGAGGGAACACGGGTGACTGTCCTGCCAGTGAGAAAAAGGCCTCTCAGGAGCCTGAGTGTGTCTGGATAAAGCAATACAAGATGGATGGGTTGGCTTGTCCTCTGGATGTGCCCATTTTGCTCCTCCAACTGAGTTAGCTAGGTGGCCACTACTGACTTCGGCAACTGATTTTGAGATGGCTGCATTTAGATGAGACGTGTTCCCCCTGTTAGTACATACCTGCAAGCAAATGACCTGTGACATTAAAAAAATGACATAAAAAGAGAAGGAACAGATTTAATGCTTCTTGTTTATGCTTGGCAGTTATTCTTCTGAGCCATCCAGCCTGGCTGTTTCAGGTCATTTTTTGTCAAGTTCCACATTTGAAAAACAATGAAAAATTATTTTTTAAAAAAGTGCTGTTCTGTGTTAATTTTACTTTTGTACACTGAGATACAACTTTTTAATTTACAGGATCTAAACCAAATAAAAATACTTGTACTCTTTCTTGAAATGATTTGGGGTTTTATGAATTATTTCTGTGTCTATTTGGGAGTATGTCATATTTCTTACTATGAGTGTATTTATAAATAGCTTGTAAAAGTTTATCCATAAAATGTTTATATATTGTGAATCAGTAGCTACAGAGCATTTATGGTACAGGTCAATAGGGTTACTTAAAAGTCTGTAACATTTACTGATGTGTTTATAAATACCTATAATGTACTCTTTATGCCAAAAGCAATATAATATTTAGTACTCCTTTATTAATACATTGTAAATGATATACTGTTAAGATAAACTGTAACGTGATGGAATTTTCAGCAATGTGGTGAAATAGCTTTTTTATTGCATATATAAATGGTTCCCTCTAAAACAACTGTGAGAGAAAGCCTGTCTTGCATAGAAAAATCAGTGAAATATGCAGCACCTTATTCTGGAGATGGATAAAGCCTAGAGTTTCTAGCAATAATCCCCTCAGTAGGCTCATGTATAGGATGACTGCAAGCCTTGATCCATGTAAGACTGAGAGACTGAAGAGCTTGTACTAAATATCCTTTTATTTAAAATTTCCAAAAGTGTTCCTGGGAGTATTGTTTCACTTACATTTTATGACTGAGTATGCTGAGAAGGAAGGAGAAGCCACCAGTTATTGCCTGAGCCTGTTATGTAGGAAACACTTACCTCAGCCCTTGGCTCCACCATGGACTTACCATCTGTTAGTAGCAAAGTTATGTTGTTGGTACTTAGAACGGGAAGTTTGTAACGGCCTTCTCTGGCACAGTGCCTGAGTGTGGGATATCACAAATTGGGGTGATAAGATGGATCTTTCTTCCAAGTAATGTACTGAATTGTACTTGAACTGTTTCAGACTTTTTCCATCCATAGGATCCACGTGGAGCTTCTTACCCAACAGCAGAGCATTCCAAGAGCACGTACAACAGCAAGAATCTCCGTTCAGGATTGAGATAGTCTGGTTTCGTACATCACTCTTGCAGGTGAACCTGTTCGATCGGCAAAGTGGGGAAGCAATTGTGTGTGCAACTCTGTGTGCAAGTGTGCTTCTTGCCAGTGTCTTCTGTCATCTCCTCCGAAAAGCTGAGCACAAATATACCTCTAAGACAAGAGTGACTGGAAGGCTTTATTGAAAGTGTTTATACACTCCAGAGTGCTGACAGTGAAAGAATGGGTTGTCTAGGAAAGCGCTGGTGATGTGCAAAGAACCAAAATTATTGTTTATTCTGGTGCCATAGGAACTATCTTGCAAGGAAAAATAGGCTTTGACAAAGGAGGTAATGAGCAACCCCAGTTCTCTGTGCTTGTGTGTACACGCAGTTGAATTATAATTATACCACATGGCTGAATGTGCAAATACACCACTTGTAAGCAGCCAGTTTCCATCTCATTTGTATAATAAGAGGCATCACAACATGTGCTACTGGTTCCTGCGTTGGTTGGAGTGTGAAGGATTAGCTGTGGCTTGAGTCAAAATTAATACCAAAATCCAAAATAAGCACTTAGTTTGTTTTGTTTTTGCTCAGGATCCTAATGAAATTTCTTGGGTTTCGGAGGTTGTATGTAGAAATTATTTTAGCCTTTACAGATCTGGGCTTTTTGCTTACTCCATACAAATGGTAACACTCTCTCTGTTGTAGCAGACAGAAACTTTGCTTAAGAAACATGCATGGTATAGGAGAAAGGTTTTTGTCTGTTATTTGGTGAGGCCTTTATTGCTTCCAGTCATGGAGGTCCTCCACACATCCCTTAACCAGTCTTTTGCACAAAACTCCTGAGATCTGTTGCTCAGTCTTCTGTTATTCAGAGCTGGTTTGTATCAGGTAAAGAAGGAACTAAGTGCTGCTGTTCTCTTTCAGTAACATTTTTACACTGAAGTCTAGAACCTGCAAGCTTTTTATGATGAATGGGATCTGTTACACATGTTCACTGCTTGCTGTGTTACTGGTAAACGACCCTTATTTTTTTAACCTGGCACACTCCAGGTTTCATTGTCTAAAAATGTTCTTGTTTTAGCAGGTGTTGAAATAAAGCCCCCTACATCTAGAAATTCAAATGCTGCTTAGTATGGATGTGCTCACCCTGCAGTCGGGTCAGGACTGAAGTGTTTATCTGTGGCTTGGCCCAAGCTCAGGGTTGGAAAAGGAGACACAAGTGAGTCTGGGCAGGAGGGCTTGGCCCCTGCTCCGGCTCCCTCCACACATCTCCAACAAATGGCAGCCTCTCACCGGCCTCCCACGCTGAGCTGGTGTGCGAGGTCTGAGTCAAATAGTCCCCTTCCACCAGCCTCACGTCCCTTATTAAACAGACTAGCTGCAAAAATATTCATCGTGGCATGAACAAGTATTAAGTCAAAACTCAGTTTGGGCTGTAAACATGCAAATAATACTCTTTGACAAACTCCTGCTGCTGCTGTTGCTCATGTGCATCAGCTTTGCAGGTTTGGAAACTAATTTTTGCAAATTGCAGCTTAGAAATGATAGGGCCAGGCTAAAAAGACACTCTAACTCTGTGGAAGCACAAAGCAGATAGTAACTTGCTGAAAGAGAGTGGATCTCTGCCAGTACCAGACGTAACAGTTTTTAGTCTGAAAGCATGTTGAATAACGTCAGAAATTTATATGCATTGCTCTGTGGAAAACACTGCCCTTTCTTATGTGCTGCTACTTATTCTTTTTTGTCTGCTGCTTTTAAAGTAATTTTCCCACTGTGGAGCCTGCATGAAACTGCTCAAGCAGTGGCCAGCCTTTGCAAGCAGGGACTACAAGGAGATCAGAGAGAAACGTTTATTCCTGGGAATCGTGCTGGATTTTTAGGGAGATAACTCCATCACTTCAGGATGCAATTATTTGCAATTTTCTCGCTGTCTCACAGACTTCTGAAAGAAGGGGAAGTCTTAGAAGTTATCGGTCCCAAAGCAAGCTCTGAGGAGTTGATAAGAGCATGCTGCACCCTTTGAACCTGAGGGGCAAACTTAAAAAAAAAGTATGGCAGATGGATTTAACCTTTCTGGTAAATGCAGTCACATGGAGTGGGAAGATGAAAATGAAATGTTTTCCTAACACATCCCATCCAATTTGAAATGACCTAAGCACGGAAATTGGTGTCTCTTGCTTTTTCCTCACCTTGTTTGATGGTCTTCGTTGGAAAGCAATGTTCTCTGGTCATCACACCCTTGTGTGAAGCTGGCCAGGCCTGCCCAGCTGCCTGCCTAATGGGTGAGGTGGCAAGGGGACAGCACAGCACAGGGTGCAGCCTGGGCCCCCCGACAGGCGCATGCGTGGTCTTTTGCATTAAATATCATTTTGATCTTGCTGGCATTTTGCACCTTCACTTTTGGGCAATCCAAGCTTATTTCTTCTTCTAAGCGGAACTTGTGTAACTGCTATCTTCTGTCAGGACATATATTGTTATGTCCTATATATCTGTATGTCCTATATACATATGTAGAACACGTATATATATGTACACACAACTTGTAAGCACTGTTTACATACATATGTGTACCTATGTGTGTGTGTAAATAACTTTTATGCTACTTATATAGCTTAACATACAAACATGCAACTTTTTGTATAGAACAACATATATATATATATATATATACACCTTGTAAACTCTGTTTACACATATATACATAAAAGTTTGTGTATATATATGTAAATAAGTTTTATGCTACTTCATGTGGGGTTATCTAGCAAGCTTGAGGCTGTATATGTTATCTTGGGAAGGTGTTAGCCGGGGAGGTGTGCACTGGAGTGATACCTGGTGAAAGAGATGCGGGAGGGATTGTTTCCTCCACCATCACAAAGGCCACAGTTTTGATGTCTTTGGAATTTTCTCCCAAACCTTTCCACACTTCGCTGCTTATTTTGAAGATGACTGCTATTTCTCTTAGCAGGTGCTGTGAGAACATGGCTAATCAGGTGACAATGATTTAGTTTTTCTTACAATCTCACATCTCAGTTCAGCTTGGGAATTTATAGAGACTTAAAACCCTGCTATACCCACTTCCCAAGCATTTCCCTCAAGCTGAATTGAGTTAGGACTTTAATTTATATCACTCCTTTTGGAGGGATATTTGTGCACTAGGAGGGGGCAGTGTATGTTTATCAGCATGGTGTGAACTATGTGCTAAGAAGCAGAGGAGGCTACTAGGTGGTAAACAGAGAATTTAAATTTCTGAAAGCTCTCTTAAACCTGTTCAAATCTCTGTACTGTGTAGATAAGGCCAAGCTGTTGTATGAGCTGACACAGTAGGAACAAACTTCTGGCATATGTGCAGCAGTTACAGCATTAGAATTGTAAAGCATCTTTTTTTTAAATCAAGGTAGGAGCAAGTTTGAAAGGATGATTTGTGTTATGTGTTTTCAGCTGCAAACAAAAAATCAAGAGGGGTTGGAAAGGAAGTGAGGAATCTGAGCAAACATGAACAGTCTGATCTAATCAATCTAGTCTCTAATGTCATCACTATTTTACCTCAATTTTTCACTTGTCTCAGGGTATCACAGATTTTAGTGATATTTTTAGATAAATATTTTAAAATATTTTTAGATAAATTTTAGTTTAGAGAAAAAAAACCCTTCTTCCTTAATGCTGCCCTTCCTTCAAGGAAGCATTAACCTAAAATCTGTGCCTGAAACGACTTTTACCTTTATTGTGGTGATAAAAATGTACAATGAGATGGAAGCAAGTGGATTTGTTTTTCTGCTTAGACACTTGTTTGGGTTGATACAAACAGGTGACAGCAGGCAGCCTGGGGTGCTGCCAAACCCCGGCACCCTTCCCTATAAAGGGTTTGTTTTCTTTGGCTCCACAGCCAAGTAGGAATCAAACAGACTTAAAAACTTTGGAGACTCTGACTTCCACCTACAGGAGAACATAAGCGTATTTTAAAATTGTGACTACTTCAGGTCTAAAACATATACAAAGCAAACATTACCATGTCAAATAAGGATGTGATGTATGTCACTCATCACAACACCTCCTAGCAAACTTGCACTCTGTCTCGTTTCCTTCTTCCCTGCCTGCTCTGAGACAGGCTAATTGCAAAAGCTCTGAGTTCTGTTTGAAGTGCTGCCTTTAAAATCTGAGTGCTATGGTCTAGCCCTGATTATAGTAATGCTGCAGGGGAAAAAAAAAAAAAAAAGTATTAATGTATTTTCTGATTGCAAAAATACTAATTTAACCTGAAACTCAGGTATAGCCATGCTTCTTCAGAAATTTGAGACAGAGCTTCCTGTTACGATGTTACAAAAACCACCTGAAAGGGTAGAGACTGTGTGTATAAGGTCAAGTGCCTTGCTCTGTGGCTGTATTCTCAAAACAAAAGAGTGGGATGTTCCCAGAAGGTGGAGGGAGCTGGGCACAGGACCTGGAAATGCTACAAAATGGAGGGAATCGGAGGAAAAGAGTGAAGGGACTCAGAGCAATTTCTTAAAAAACGTGGTCCACAAGCATAGTAGCAGCCAGATTGTACAGACCACCTCCTTACCCTACTGCACACCGAGCAGACAAAAATCTGCATCCTTTGATACCTGCCTTTGTGGTCCAGCTGTTGTGTTCAGATCTGCTGCTGATGGCAAGCAAAGCTGTTCCTGTACTACCTGCTTCTTTAAAATGTGGCTGTAGCCCAGGGGGGAGAGGGCCAGGTGAGAACCACTGGGCTCTCCTGGCATGAAGTTCTGTGTGTAAAAGCCAATAATGCTGCAGAGGTGGAGCAGCCCTTCAGGCAGCCGTTTGAGGGAGGCGCCAAATAGGAGCAAATATATTTATTAATCTATGGGTACTTTAAAGAACAAATATGCAATGTCTGACTAGACAGGAGGTGACATGGAGCCTACTCTGGAGTGCCAGAGTATCTCAGCCCACCTTGCATGGATACTTGGTGCCACTGGTGCCGTTACCACTGATTGCACTGGGCATTACCCAGCCACTAGTGTCGAGTAACTACAGCTCTCAGGGGTGAGCCTCCTACCTCTGGTCTTGAACTCGGGGGAAATCCCTGAGCTAACTGAAGGAGAGAAGATGCTGATGGCTGCTTTCATCACAGGATTTGGACATCAGCAGAGAGAGAGATGTTAAAATGAAGTAATGAGCATTGCTAACAACAAAAGAACTGCTGCCTATGGGCAAAATTTTCCTCTCTTTCAGCTCAATATACTGATTGAACTATGACCAAAGCAGAAAATGTTGTAGGTTTCTTTTTAAAGAACATAAACAATAGCATTGTATGAATGCTTCGGTTTCCCTTTGTCCAGAAGGAATGAGTATTTTGGCTTCCTCCTTGAGATGTAGTTGCCAAGAGAGATGTTCAGCTACTGTCCCAGCTTTGTGATCCCCACAGCACATATGCCTAAGAAATACAATCCTGCTATTGTCTGCCTGCATTCCTTTCACACTTGCAATTGCAGGCATAAAAAACAAATGGAGATGGGAACATTTGTTAGCTTTAAAAGTTCCTGGATGACAGCTCAGCATGACTTCCAACACAGATGATCACGGGAAGAACTGATTCTGCCAGAGAATATGGGGTCCCACACCCGAACGCGAAGGGCTCTGCTGAGCCTTGTGCAGGACCATCTTTCGTTTTCTGTTGATAGGAATTTACTCTGCTTGGTTAGTGCTATTAAGACTCTGCACAAATGCTTTTCTCTTGTTCCCCATTGCTCTAACTATCCTAAATACAAAAGGGCTCTTGGGAAGAACATCCCATTGGGCTGTCATGTTGAACAGCCTCCGTAACCAGATTATCATGATGGGAACTTTAGCATTATATGGGATCAGTGGGCAAATAAGAATGAACAGCACAATTAATTGCTTTAAAGCATTGCAAATATTATGAAATGCTTATTTCTAAAATCATGTATCCTTTTTAAAATGGTGGTGGTGATGTGTGTGCATTGGAAAGGAGAGTACTGGTAAAAATCAAAGGTTTCTGCCTTTCCCTTTACTGAAAACCCAGGCTGTTTTCTTTCTATTAATTCTCCTGAAAGTCTATAGCTACCTATTACCTTAGACTGCAATGACTTCAATGGGGTTTTATAAACCTTTGGCCCTTTCGCTATAAAAACCTTCCATGTTTTTGCCAAACTTCCCTCAGAAAGATTACTTTTGCTTTGAAGATGCCAATAAAGGAAATTGCTTTCACAGGGAAAGAGCTAGGAAGACAACCCTAGACCCTTAATTTGGATTTCCTCCAATCTTAAATTTATTGCAACTGAAGAGCAAACCCAAATATATTATAAAATGCACTGTGGTGCAATCAGCAAGGTCTCTCTGGGCAGTGCTTAGTCATGTTCCAGTGCTTCCTGCCCCTTCTTCAGCTTTTGAGCAAAAGCTTCAAAGAATAAAACAAAAATTCACCCAACCAGCCGAGCTATGAAGCATTTGGCACAGGACTGTGGCTGCAGCAGGGAGGTGACGAGCCACCCCGCCGCATGGCACGGCCTCTGTCCCTCAGCTGCTCGCAGGGATGAAAAATCCCAGATGGTGAGGAGCAAACCTGGGTCTTGTCTCCATGTGCAGGTGGCTCCGTGTCATTCTCTGCCATCACTGAAAGGAGGTTTCTTTCTTTCTTTATCTGTGAGGGGGTTTTGCTATTTTTTTCTTTAACCCAAATCCTTTTGTACAAACTTAGGAGTAGCACATGCTGCTGGACCACCCTGAGGGTGCTGCATCATGGCATAAACCTGAAAAGATGAGGCAGAGCAGGCGCTGTCGTCTTTATCCAGAGAGACATACTGGAGTCTGGTTTAAACTGAAAAATGAACAAACTTGGAAAGTTAGTCGGAGTTCTATTATTAGCCTGGCCAAGCTGAAAAATGAGGCTGTGCAGATGAATGCACGTTCACTCGTACTTCTTGCCCAGATTTCCCGGAGGGAGCCTGGAGAGCTCGAACTCGCACCGGGAGCTCCAGGGGAGGTGAGAACTGACACAGAAGGCAGCACGGCCGCTACAAATCGCACGTTGCTGCTTCTCCTGCTGCTGCAATTTCTGTTAAGTTCTTTCAGCCCTTCAGCAAGCAAGTTCTTTGCGTCAGACAGGCAAGTGACAGTGTGTGACTCCATCTATCAACGGCCCTTTAATGAACATAAGGGAATCTACTGTATGTTGTCACCAGATGCCCTCCCTGCGGCCAGGTGCAGGGACACTCAGGTCACCCTTTGCTGCCCGGCCTCCAGCAGGAACATCCTCTAAAGCTGGCCAAACCATGGTTGGTCTGATAAACCACCCAAATACGGCCTCGGTGGTGTCACTAGGCGGGTGAGTGAGGAATCAGTGCTACCAATGTACAGATAGCGCATCCCTACCTCATACAGCGAGAAGTGGCCTTAAAATGTCTTGTATCTGCACGGAAAAGGGCAGCAAAACTGGGGCTGGTCAGGCAGCTGTGATAAATCCTTCATTTGTGCAGAGAAGGGAGAAACTTGGACATGGAGAAAGTGGGAGGATTATTTAGTGGGGGGAAACAGAGTAGCACAGCAGAAGATTAATCCTAATCCATGTGTCTCCAGTTTTATGTCGGTGTGTGAAATGGTAACCCCTTCTGCCCCTCCCTGCTCTGTGGATTGGGACAAACACTGAAGGAAAAAGTAATATTGCTTCTTACTAATGAAACCACCAAATTTTTAAAATCATTTTTAGTTTCTCTTTTGTTTTGAAAGAGTAGAATATGCTGGATCACTTGATATTTTATAATGTTTTGTAGCAATTTGACCACAAGAATGAATTTGTCAGCAGTATTTTGTGAAGGAGCAGGGGATTGTTAATACTAGAAATGGCCCCTGCTTGGGACAGGCTGAGTGCACAATAAAATGTGAGGTTTGGATATCCGCACACTATCACATCCAGTGCTAAAACAGAGATGCAGCTCAATTGCTTAAGTGAATCATCCTGTAGAAATAGGCATCTTCTTTCTTTCTCTGCTTTCCTCCCGCCTTTCCCAAGGGCAGCTGCCGTGCAAGAGGTTCCCATGCAGGAGCCCGGCAGGGTCGTGCTGAGAGTAGCATGGGTCTCCCCTGGCTCCTGGGGTTTCAGCTCTGGGGAAGGGGCTGTTGGAAACACTGAGCCTGAAGCAACAGACTCAAGTTGAAGGTGAGACGCTGGGAGCTCACTGGGTGTGGGGGCTCCTTCAGCCTCTGTGACTTCTCTGTCTGAGCCCATCTAACTTCATCAGGTGATCCAGTATCCTCTGATGTATTTAGAAGAAGTTGGGGTTATCTAAGTATGTGCATGAGATGGGTTTCACCCCGTCTTTCCAAAGCACGGCATAGTTTAGGTTGGAAGGGACCTCTGGAGGTCTTTAGTCCACGTTTTAATCTCCAGAGACAGAGATCTCACAGACTCTTTGGGGACACAAGTTCCAGTGCTGCCCCATTTTGTGAATAATTTTTCTTTTTTTTTTTTGCTGCAATTTGTGACTGTTGCCCTTTCAGTGTGCACAAGAGAAAAAAACCCCTGTCACTATTTCCTCTATAACCTCTCTTTAGAACCGCTATAGCTTTTAATTAAATCTCTTTATGAATAAATTGTTTTACTGGGGATTTAATCAGTATCATGATGTTTGGTGTCTCTTATCATCTTTAGAATATATTCTTGTTATTAACTTGTTACATCAAAGCAGATTTAATGGTTATGCATACAAAAAGATCTGTATCCCTGAGACTCTGCATCCCTGTGGCTTCCCTGCTCCATAGTTAGCTGCTCAGAGAGGTTGTGTGGAGCTGCATGGCTCTGCCTTCAGGGAGCTCTCCCAGAGCTGAGCCCTTCGCTGGTATGTTCATCACATCCTGTGTTTTTCTGGTCTGGTTGACCTCTTCTGAGGTCAGCTCAATCAAATCACTACTATTCAAGATTTCAGAATGCAACAGGCAAAACAGGAATCTAGTTCTCTTTTGATAACACATTCTTCAGTGATAGCGGTGATACTTTGGTTTTCCTTGTAGTTATCAAGATGCTTTTATTTTCTGTATTCATCAAAGCAGTAATAATTTGACTTGTCTTCCTTGAGTAATGATTTTGTCTTACACTTTTTTCAGTTACATTTATCTTCAAGGCATTGATTTCATTCCTTTTTAAATTTTTTAAAGTTCTTTCTCCCCACACTTATTTCGTAGCAATTCTGAATGAATTATACTGGCTTTGTAATTATTTTAAATAGATACTACTCTTACATGTAGTGCCCCAAAAAAGGTAAAAACCTTAGGCTAAACTATTCTAAGGATGACTTTCCCTGCACCCTCAGAAGGTTTTTTTGAAATACTGCTTTGTTAATTGTTTCACTGAATATATCAACTACAGATATTGATTGTTTCTTTGTTCTGTTGAATAGTTCTAACCTTCCTACACACCCGTTCTCACAGGAGACCCTTGGAGTGGGTTCCCTCCCTTGCCTGGGTGGGTGGGAGTGGGTGCTCAGCCCCTTGGCTCCAGCCCACCCCAGTGCAGGACTGCTAGGCTCAGAGAGAGTACATGCACAAAGGAGACTTACTGTAGATCAGACTGTTTGCTTTAATTTTCCCAGATTTCTGAGTGGAGGATTGAGCCAGCAATTTAGTTTACTAAGTCCCTGGAAATTGCGGACAGCTCTGTACGCTGCCAATCAGGGCCTTGCGCAAGGGTTGCGTGGAGAAGGTAGTAGTGTTCCTGTCGGCATGGATTTGCTGTGCAGATGTTGAGCTTGCTTTTGACTTGTCAAAGCAGCAAATTTGTATTCATAGCATACAACCGATTGTGCATTAAGTCAGTCCCTGCAATCTGCGGAATAATTTATTTACATAAGTTTGGTTTCCAGGACTGTGTAGTAATGTGAATATAGCCAGATTGGATGATCTGACTTGGGACTGGAGCTCTGCCTACTTACACATAGCATGCTATATGATGGTCAAGATTATTGGCTCAGATATTCAGGGTCACCAGAAGACCTCTGGGAGCCAGAGTTAGGTGACCTACAGGCTCTGCATGGTTGCAAGGGACCTCCTGGACTTTGAGAGTGGCTTGGGCCACCTATGCAGCTCTATCTGTGAGCTGTAGAAGAAATAGGAACTGTTGTATGAGGGTACAAGCTGCTCCGGAGAATGTCCCCAGGTCTCCCCCCTCTTTATTTTTTTTCCCCTTCATTATTTGTTTTCATCCTTTTATGTTTTATGTAACAGTTCTAAATGTTTCACTGTTAGTTCTATTCAAACATAATTTTGCTCAGCGCAATGAGATGACCACAAAATCCCATCATTTGAGATGTAATGTTCACTGTAATAATAGCTACATCATGTAACTTGTGACAGTGATGGTCCTAGCTGTCATATTAGGAGAGACACAGCAATGTGACAGGGACTGGGATTTCAAAAGAAAAAGCTATAAAAATATGTGTGTCATGAATTCACATCTATTTGAGCAATTTCACAGAATTACCAGTGAGAAAATTAACCCATTCAGACCTAGAAAAAAGGTATTTGAAGAAAGACACATATTTTACACCTCAAGAAACCTATCTAGACCTCAGAGAATCTAAAATACCGGTTTCAAATTCTGAAGTGTATGAATCATGTCCAAAAATGGGCCTGATTATGGAATAAACCTCTAGAGTATAATGGACAAAGCCAAAGTCTGACCAGTTTCAGAAACTGCTATAGCTCCGTCCTCTTATGCAGCACTGGAGAAAAATGAAGTTTGCTTTCAACCTCACTGGAAATAAGCACATGTGGCCTCACTTCACATGGGATTCTGCGTTCACCAAAAATGACAAAGAACAGAAACCCCACAGGGATTTAGAGTTCGCTAATCTACTTTACATTTCAGATGTTCTGATACCATGGTGATGGGCAAGAGTAGAAAGACCTAAAATAGAGTATAAGTGTTTTCAACAGCTTTCTCTTTCTAAGTGCACTTCATACTATCATGAGAAAGGCCTCTTGATTTTTTTTCCTCTTTCTCCCACTTCAAGTAAATTGTCTAGTACCTAAAAGGTCATTTTGAAGAACTTTGCTTTTCTATAAATTACTGGATTTTGTAAAAACACTGAATATGTGAAAATCTCTTGTCTGTATTTAGTGTCTTACTTTTAGAATCCTAAGAGAGAGCCTTTAACAATTTTCTCAAAAGGAATGGGGCGAGAGAGAAAAAGGGAGAGGGAGGATACTCTGCTGCAATTTCTTTCTCAATTTTCCATGTATCTTGAACATTAAAGGAATGAATATCCCACAATAATTAGTGTAATGATAATAAAGAAGGCTGCAAAACCCCTTATCTTCTAAAAAACGTGTTTGTTTTTTCTCTCTGCGAGTGTTGTAAATAGTATCCAGTCTGGTATGTGTGCAGCTTGTCGATAGAGTTGGTGGTGAGTTTTGTGGGATTTTGCTGATCTTCTAATAACTTTCTCCCCCTGTTTTCTGGAGCTAATCTTATGCCTGACTTCAGTAATTTTGAAGGTATTTGATGTCTGTGTGCTACTTGATGGAGTTCAGTTTATTAATGCTTCTGTCTACTTAAATGCACTGCATGATCCCAGCGGTGACAAACTGGCAACCACAATTGGTGCCGATAATTGAGAAGTGGCACTGCACGTGCAGGGCTGGAGCTCAACCTGCTTCAGAGAATGGAGCCTCTGTCCAGAACAGTGCGGGGTTTAAAGGCTAAATTTAAAGTCAAAACATTTCACTCTCTGTTAAAAGGCATTCTGTGTATGTAGGATGTGCTAAGCCTCTTGCAGGAGCAAGTCTCCTACCTTTCACTTCTTTTCATACGTTTCTCTTACCTATTTTCCCTTCACCTTTCAATTTTCCTCTTTGTGCTCTAGATAACTTTCCCTTCCTTTGGTGCCGCTGTGATGCTCAATGGCCCATTCTAATGCAATATTTAGGTGCCTCCTGGCTGTGGTTTAAAAGTTGCTTTAATATTTTCTGCACTAAAGTAGATTTTTCTCATAGCCCAGCAATTCTCAGTTCTTGGCTCCTTAGGCTCCTATACTTAAAACTTCCAGAGCTGTACCGAAGCCCCAGATCTCCGTGGCTCATATCCCATTTTCAGCATCAGGTATTTTTATCTGGTAGTATCTTGTCTTTTTGCATCAGTGTTGTTGGTACTAGTTCCTTCTTATTTTTCAAGTGCTAAATGGCACTAGGAGGCAGATGAACATTTATATAGAATACTTGCTATATTACTTTTTCCTGTGTATAAAAGAGTGGTATGAGATTCAGACTGAGTATGAGGCAGGCATTTAAAACTGTGCTGGAAGAAGAAGTTGAAAAGACTCTGAGAAAGCAGAAAGGTAATTTCTTTTGCTTCTGTTAACATCTAACAAATCTCCTTGGTTTTCTATCTCCTACTGAGGTCCAGGAAAGAGTAGAATGAGCTCTCAATGCCTACTCAAGATTATTCAATTCCAGACATTACTGAAGCACTGCATAAATTGTTCCTAAGAAAGCACAGGATCACTTGACCTTTTTGACACCTGCAGTGACTGCTTTGTCATCTACTCTTCATTATAATAACATTTTGAATGGTATGAAGCTTGTAGTATAATCTGCTGCTCCAACATTTGGGGCAGTGCCCTACTTGCTTTCAGGCCTGTCAGTGTTGGCAGGCGAGGGGAAATCTCTGGGGAAATATTGGAGCTCAGACTTTAATAGACTAATCTGCACCGCGATGGAGTCTTTTCATTGCTTTCCAGGGACTTTGCTTCAGGCCTTCAACTAATGCAATTTGTGATTTTTAAATGGGGGGGATATGCATGAAACACAGATTGCATTTCTTTCTCGCATGCACCCATCATAGGGTCCCATAACCATGGCAATAAAGAGCCAGTTATGGATTTCTCCGTGCCAAACCAGGCAAGGTTGGGATATATCAATAACCCATTTTATAGAAAAGAGATGAGAAAGATTAAATGATTCCTCCTGATTAACTCATATGGGATAAAGCACTGCTGAAAAAGGCAGCTGAGCTGATATTGATGATGAGCTCATTGCTGCTCACAAGTGTGATCCTTCTCCATTTTTTTTCTCCTTGTGACCCCTCAGCACTGCTAAACTCTTAACAAGTCCATTGAGCTTTCTAAGCTGCAGAACACCATTATTTTTCCTTGGTTAGCTTTATGTGGCAAAGGGAGCTTCAGGGCGAGGTGAGTGTTGAATGGGAATGGGCAGGTACCTGGCCAGGGGATGTCCAGGGTGGGCATAACCGCTTTTTCCAGAGGTAACCACAACTGTGCCACACTGCAGGCATCAAGAGCTGAACTGTCTTCCCCCATTCCCTGTCTTTCCCAAAGTTGACACAGGAAGAATTTCTTTATGAAAAGCCTAGATTAAGAGAGAGGTCAGCACAGGGATCCAGCTCTTTCTCCACCTTGGCATTCTGTAATATGTAGAGTCATGCAAAAGCCTCCTTAGCTGGTGTCTTGCCTCGTTCCTTCAACTACTGCGCTGCCCACGGAGGAATTGCTATTCACCTTGGGCAGAGCAGACCTTCTCTCTACGCTGTGGCTGCTGCAGGCACCTGAACCCATGTGGTGGGGTCAGCGTGAGACATGAGCACCTGTATTTTCAGCACAGGGGTGCCCGCAGCTGCGTCCTTCTGCCCAGCTCCTCTCATGCCACTCACCTTGCACCCAGCTCAGCAGCACGGGGAAACCAACACAGCAAGCGTGCCGCCCCCCAGAGCCTTTCCCGGGGTTCCCCGGGGTGCAGTGCAGCCCATCTTTCTGGCTGTGTATTTCATGAGATGGCATATTTGTAATCGATGCATTCTGCACTGGAAGCTCACCCATCATTCTTGGCAACATATGGCAACTAATCTCTCCTTAAGCAGTTAATTAGGCACCATTTGTATGCACATGTCGCCCTGTGCTCGCTGAAGCGTCTGTGGTTCCTGTAGGAAGCTGTTTGTTCTGGGCTTTCTCTTTCCTTTGTACGGAAAAATGAGATGTTTCGTACTCACTTCTTTGCCAACGTTCTTTTTAAAGAACAGAAGTAAGGAGGTGCTGCGCTGGGGTGCAAGGCTGGGGTAAAAGTGTGATCCAGTCTTTAAGACACTGGGCGCAGGATGAGACGAGCAGGGGGTCCAGCTTTGTGATGCTGTATGTGATTACAGGGATAATGGTTCATTTGGCAAAAATTGCCCTCCTCATGCACTAAGGAGAGGCAGAACAAGGTGCTTTGGCAGAACTGATCAGGCAAACTTATTCAGAAGGCACTTGAATCTTACCTGCAATTTGCCAGCTAGCATTGTTAATTTCTAAACTTAAAGACACTAATCTGCTGTATTTAAAAGATGTTAGTGTTTGGTCTTAACAGAAAAAAAAGGAAAAAAAATCACATGGTGTGTATTTTGTTACCTGCATATGTTTTCAATGGCCCATATTAGTTTACTGCTCACATTGCTGAACATCATCCAGAGTACTATGTGAAACCATTTTACGGAGGGAGAAATAGGTATTGCTGCAGGCTGCAGGTGTCTGAAAAGGTTTTTTTTAAAAAAAAAAAAAAGTAGAGGGGAAAAAAAAATTGAGCTATCCATTACAGGAGGCAGACTGTGTGACACAGGAATTACAGTACCCTTCACCTATTATCATTTATTTTTTTGTCTAACAAAATCAGATCAGAACTCCTTTATGTCAGGCACTCTCCAGACCATCCCGTGAACACAGTCTTTACTTCACCATGCTCACAATCGATATCAAAGGCCATGAAAGTTTGGGACTGGAATTGTTCTTGCTTTTCCATTATGAATGTGGAGGTACAGCAAGGATAAATTAAGTTCTAGGGGTAAAAACAGGGTCTGGATTCTTGAATGTCAGATCCAGTGCTGCAGCAAAAAGATATCTTTCTTCCCTCACTGAATTTCTAGTTCAGTATCTTGTATCTGACACCTGGATGGCATTCTAACAACTTCAGCGGGAAAAATGTGTAATGGACAATCAATAAACTGTTTGTTGGGGAAATGTTCTCCTACCAGAATGATAGAATCAGGAACTGAAAAGGCATGGGAAGACATTTCAGAGCTGTTCATCAATTATCATTGCTATTTTGTTTCCTGAAGTTGGAATGGAAAACTCAGTGCCTGAGTTGGTCTGAAGATAAAGAAAGTGCATGTTGTTCCATTACCTCCAACTTTGGTAAACTCCTTGTAAGTCTATGACAAATTACTAATCAGTCTGCAATTTTTCATACCTGTCTTGTCTCTATTTGGCTGTGCTTTGGTGTGATTACTGCATATTCTATCTCGCAGCATCTTGTAAATGATATATCAGCCTTATTGAACATGGTGTTCTCTCCTGCATTTGATGAGCTGAGTCCAACCTTGGGTGCTGGCGTGCTGCTGAGTTGAGCACGTGTGTGTGAGGGCTGAGCTCTCCCTGCTCCCTCAGTGCAAGAGGCAGGTTGCTGAAATCAGGCTCTTAACTAAAAGGCTCTGAATTCCCCCCAGTAAGCTGGAATTTCTCCCATTCATAATAACAGCAGTTGTGTAGTGTTTCAAACAGCTTCAGACTTTCCTCCAGTGTTTACTGTCTTCTATTAAGTTTAATGTCCTTTTCCTTTAGAAGCAAATATAAATGCACTAACGACAAATAATGCCCAGCAGAAGCAATGTTGTAACATGTCTGGTTTGTTTAATCTGTCTGTGAATGACTCTTTCCCCCATCACCAGCCTTGTTAACCCAATCTGATTTTGTTTCTTTCCCACTGTGATTGCTTTTTTGTTGTATTCAGCTGATAAATTCCATTCTTTCAATGTAATATATCACAGATTTCTGTATGAATTCTTCAGGATCCTTTTGAGGAAAGCCTGAGACCCAAGGTGCAGCAAGACCAGGGGCAGCTATGAGAGAGATTTTCATTATTATTACTCCATTGGTACTCAGAGGCCCCTCCTGGATCTAGGTGCAGTTGAATTGGGTACACTGCACATGTGACAGGAGGACATTGCCCCCTTCTGCAAAGTCTCTACAGGCTGAGTACCCAAGAGGGTTAAGGTGTAGGAAAAGACAAATTGATGGGAAATCCACCAAGGCAAAGTTTCTTGAAGAGTGGGCTACAAATATAACAAGAAAAAGCAGCAAGCTACAAACCAACATTACAAGACACCTTCATATACGAGGGACAGATAAATGAGATAGAAAGCTTTTTGCTTTTTTTTTTTTTTTTTTTTTTTTTTTTTTTTTTTTTTTTTTTTTTTTTTTACAACCGACATTGCAGTGTCTCCTGGCTGCTGTGGGAGCAGCTGACTTACTGCATCAGTTAGCAAATGGGACAGGTTTGCTGTGTTTCCAAGACACAAGTGTACAGGCATAGCCCCAAGGCTGCCCACCTTAATGGGCTCTCTGCTCTCCATCACATTTATGCCATTTCAGAGCAAAGAGGTCCTGTGTGGGATGAATGGATGATGCTAATGGACAACAGTTTACTGGTTTGGCTAACTTCCCTTGGGAGTCTGAAGGGATGGGACCCTTGTAATGTTGACTGGGGGGATAAAACCTTAGAAAATAAAAGGTGGCAAAAAGGCATGTATTGAAGGAGCAGAAATTTCTTGAGGCCAGAGAGAACAGCACAAAATCAAGAAACCTTCAGTCATGGCAGAAGACACTGTACAAAGAAGAATGAGTGATTAAATGTCTTGCTTGCTGCAGTCTTGCAGGGATGAAGATGTGTTAGGAGTTTTGAAGTAACCCAGCTCCCAAGTGGAGGAAAAAGTCAGATGGGATTAACATAGCAGTGGCTATTTGACATAAGGATGAAGCTAAAAGTCCAGAAGCTCAAGAGAAAAGTGGATTTTGTGTGTCAGCTGGGAGAAAAAGTGAGAAAGAAGAAAGAAGGGAAAAGGTGCCAGGGGGGAGGGAGTTGAGAGGTTGGTACAACTTCAAAAAGGCATTAGAACTGCTACTATATTAAATGAAAGAGGGCATCAAGCGGGAATATTTTGCTTTTTCAGAAGTTTTGAAGAATTCTACTAATAAAGTAAGGAGAGCATTCAAGGTCGAGAAGGCCAAAAATGAGCAATGAGACAGCTTTACTGTTCTGACAGATACATGGCTCTCCTCCTGCCATGGCCCAGTCGTGGGACAAAGACCTGAAGTAAGAGGCATAAGATAAATAGTGGTGCAGGAAGGCTTTAAATTACATGGGATTGATTTCTCTGACATAAATAAAGTTTCTTTAACCTCAGTTCCCCCATGAGTCAGCATTTCTGACTGGAAATGATTTACACAAAAAACCAAGATATTAGAGACATGATTGTGAGTAGGGAATGTAAATTTAGGAAAATCAGTACTTAGTTCTGAGGGATGGAATATGATACAACAGTTCTGTAGTTAAACAGGTCTATACAGTCATCAGCCTGTGAACAGGGCAAAATTCAGAGTGCATTGTTCCCCAAATTATGGATTCAAACTTCCTGACTTCAACGAGTCTCTGCTCATTCTGCTTCTGTTAAAGGTAAGGTTTGTTTTAAGCCAGGTTCTCAAGGGACTGGACTTTCCCAGACTCATATAGACCTACCCTCCTTTGCAGAATTGTGGACTGATGACACTTGCCTATTAACCCATGACCTTGGCATGAGCAGGGACTGACCTCCACTGTGCTACCACTTAAGTTATCCAATTTTGTCTCATTTGCACATATAATTTGCTGCCAAGGTGACATTATTGAGTGCTCATGACAATGAGGATGTGTTATTTAGGGCAAGTGAAAAAGAATAAACACGGGATGGAACTCCGACCAAAAGATAAGGTTGTTTGAAGGGACAATGAAGCACAAACCAAAGATCGTTGTAGGGTAGGGCTCTGGTTGTGGTGCCTGTAGGTCGTATATCCATGTAGGTCAAACTACTTGTATGATACCTACAGCCTCTTTTCAGAAACCTTGCTAGAGATTTGTTTAGAATTTATTTTTGCCATGTAGGTTTTGCTGGTTTGGGGGGTTTTGTTATATTTTTCCTTGCTTATTTTTATTTTTCAAAACTGAAAAAGGACCAACGCTGCTTCCCCAGGCTTCCCCCTGGGCAACTGTCCCAGGATCAGTTCAGACAGGGTGTGTAATCAAATTGGTGTTTCTAATACTTGTACTCTAAGATCTTTTTTGCTTAATATTGCAGCCATAAAAGCCTTGACTATTTGGGGTAATTCTGACACATAATCAACTTTCTCATCTTTGTGTTTCTTATACATCCCACCGTAACCTGGTTAGGAAATGCTTTCAGCAGCAGTGCTACTCTCCGCTGCTCAGACAGTCCTGGGGAGGCAGAGGCTGCAGACACCTGAACGTGGCTGTGGTGGCAGCATCTCTTATTCAGGTATTGAGCAGGAACGTTGTTCAGATGCAGCTTGTGAATGTCTGAAGTGTGAACTGTGCCATAACCAGTACGCTGGCTTTCCTCAAGAAGACGCACAGTGATGAAGCTTTTGTTCTGTAACTCAGACAAATTGGAGAGGTTGCTACCTGCAGTGGGGTCAGTGACTGGTGAGAAAGGCTCTGAAGCCATCTCTGCTGAAGCACTGGTTATAACTCTGGGCGAAAGAGTGAGCATGCTACTTCAGGCACTGACCAACTGATAGCTGAGCTGTAGTAGCCCTCCACATCCACATTCCTAGACGGATGTTACTGCAAAGTAAAACATGCGGTTTTACTCTACATCCATTTATTTTAAAGGCCACACTTCCTGTTTATAGTGTTTCACTAATATATATATATTAATAGCCTTTAGAAACCAAAACCATCTTTCAGCCTCAATGGTGCCAAATGACAGAACACTTCAGATAAATTTGTGCTTTCTGCTCCACGTTACCTACCCTTGTGCTGCCTTGACTGGGAATGGCGGGAGGTCAACACAAGCAAACAGGACATGGAGAAGCTTGTAGGAACTGCTGGTCTTGGACCTCCCAGAGGGGTCTCAAGGTCAGAAATCACATCTGCTTCTCACAATTCATGCTTGCAGCCCTGATAAGTCCCAGGCACTTCTTCTGGGCAAGACATCTCCTGTAAAAGGGAAAAGGGAGGGAGGGAGGAGGATCAGAAAGGCTAAGGTTGGTCTGCCATTGCTGTATCACTTTGAGCTATAAAAATGAATGGGGAAAAATGCCTATTTTAAAATGCTGAAATAAGTCCCAATAATTTTCTATATTTCTCTTCATTTTACAGCATTATCTGTGAGTACTTTTAATGAGTCTTTTTATGAAAACCTCTTTTGGTGTGTGGGGAAGTTATTAAGCCTCCTACAAAGGGATTTTATGGTTTTAATTATAAACAGGTAATGGAGTCTATGTAAAAATTACCTTTTGACTTTGCAATAAAACCCATTTCCCCCAAGGTAAGAACTCCATAACGACAGAATTACATGGCAAGAGAAAGGAGAAGTCAGGTCCAAAATCACAAGGTGCTGCACAGCAGCAGCTCTCAGGAAGCCCTAGGGATCCATTGACCTTTGTCTGCGCGTCTGTCTGTCTGCTGCAGGCCAAGGAAACCGCAGAGGGCAATGCAAGGCTGCAGGGTTGCCCAGACTGTTTCATTGTGTTGCATTAGAACAGCCTCAGGACTTGCATAACTTTGTTAATATTCATGTATGGATCACCAAAACCCCACAGCTGGAGAGTGATCCATAGTGGAGGATATAACAGTTCTGCTTCTTACCTTTGAGCTGTGCAGTGAGCTTCCATGGTTGGAAAGTTTCACTTTTCTGGATAATATTCCTAGACTTATCTATCCTGGCTTTCTTGCTGGGACTGCTTGCATCTCAACCATGGAGAAAACCTCTGTGTCAGAAAAGCTTTCTCTTTTCAGTGTTTTTCAGCACAAAGAAATAAGGCTTTTCTGCTAGCTTGGTTCTGGAGAGCTCGGTCGAGGTTTGAGCTGGCAGTACAGCTGAGGACAGTAGCTGCAACCACCCTTTTCTGTATCTTGAAGGGAAAAGAGTGGTTTGCCTCCTGGTATCAAATGCACATTTTCCTGATGTTTAAGGAAGGCATTTTCTTCGCATTAAGACCAGTGCTGGTGTTCAGAGCTGAACCCAGCCATGCTGGTCCTGCAGACTTCTTATGACCTTGAGTAAGTCAATTTTCCTTTACCTTGATGTTTCTTCCCTCTTCCTTCCTTCTTCTCTTCATTCTTGTCCACAAGAAGGTCAAGTCTTTGATGAATGGGTTGTCTTTTAGCATAAGGTCAAGTGATCCAAAGAGACTGAGTTACTGTGACTTAATGAGTTAATTATGTCACTTGTCCATCAGCAGGAACTGGCTGTACGTGTGCTCTTAGCTGGCTCCTGCTAGGAAATACAGCACAACATTTTAAACCACCATAAATAGCTACTCCAGCCAAGAGTCTACAGCATTTGAAATTAGGGAATCAGAATCGTAGAATCACAGACTGGTTTGGGTTGGAAGGGACCTTAAAGACCATCCAGTTCCACCCCCCCTGCCCCGGGCAGGGACACCTTCCCCCAGCCCAGGTTGCCCAAAGCCCCGTCCAACCTGGCCTTGAACCCTGCCAGGGAGGGGGCAGCCACAGCTTCTCTGGGCAACCTGTGCCAGGGCCTCACCGCCCTCACAGGAAATATATCTAATATATCCTCTTCCTTATATCTAATCTAAATCTGCCCTCTTTCAGTTTAAAACCATTACCCCTCACCCTATCCCTATACCCCCTGATATAAAATCCCTCCTCACGTTTCCTGTAGCTTCTTTAAGTACTGGAAGGCCACTATAAGTCCCCCTGGAGCCTTTTCTTCTCCAGCTGAACACCCCCAGCTCTCTCAGCCTGTCCTCCTAAGGGAGGTGCTCCAGCCCCCTCATCATCTTTGTGGCCTCCTCTGGACCTGCTCAAGCATGTCCATTTCTTTCTTACATTGGGGGCCCCAGAGCTGAACACAGTACAAAAACTCCAAAATAAAGACATTTATAGAAAACATGAAACCTCTTTTCTCAGAGCGCATCCCTGGTGTCCAAACACGCTCATGCACCCCTTGCAGCAGAAGTTAGCGAGGCAATGGCAGGACCCTGTTTTGCGGCAAGACCTCTCCTGGGGGACATCAGGTAAGTTATGCACTCGGACCAGCTGTGCACGAGCAGCAAAACTAGCAAATCCGTAATAAAACCATGCAGGTGGCTGGAAGCTGAGTTGCAACACAAAAGTTATTTGACTAAGTTAATACACAGTTGGTCAATATAAGTTTTAATTGCCTTCTTTGAGCTGGAAGACTGAGGAAGAAATAGGTGAAGAGGAAAAAGGCACAGCACCAGAGACTGTAATTCCCTGTCTTTTAGCTCTCCCTGTATATCATTTATAAGAATGTATAGACTGTTATGGCTCATCTGTAGCCCTCTAATCATTAACGAGGTGCCTTTCATGCCCTAAAGTTAAAGTCATAAAAGTAAAGTGTGTTTTCTACTGCAGGTCCATTTTAGTTCTTTATACAAATGTCCTAGTGCCCTTTATAATGTATTTGCTATAAATCTTGACAGTGTTATTTGTTTTGTTTTTCTATCTAAATGCAGTGTTGAGTGGAAACAGCCTCATTATCTCCCTATTTCTAAAGAGAATTCACTGTCTTTGGAAGGTGCTATATTAACAGCCCTGGAGATAGAAATCCCTGTACATACAGAAGAGGCACAGCACAGGCAGGGGAATCAAGCCCCCCCCTTCCTTGCTGTTGTGCGTTCGGTGATGAATGGGTGCTGCTACACTTATCTGTCCCAGGCTTGTGGGTTCACCAGCGAGCAGGCTTATCCACACCTTAAAAGCAATACCAGATGAAAGATTTTACCAAACCCAGGGAAACAAAAATTTGGTTTTGACAAACTAGGTTCCCTCTTTTTGTCTTTGTGGCAGCTTGTAATGAGCTGAGCCTTGTTCTCTTCTTTGTATTAATCATACTGATCACAGTATTATCTACAGTGAACTGAGTCCCCACTGCAGCAGACTCTTGGATTTTTTTGAGGTCTCACTCTAACAGTGTTTCTCTGTCTGTCTCTGACGCTTCCTTGCTTTCTTGCATTTTGCTTTTAAAACTCTCCAGCAAGCTACAATCCCACCAGCCAACATCCATAACCCTGCTGCAACATCAAGGAAATTCTTCAGGTGACATTCTTCAGTTCCTGCACGAGCCAGCCCGTACAGCTGTAGCACAGGTTTCACTGCAACTATCTTAAGTCAGAGTGTACAATTTGGTTTTGAGAAGATGTAATTCAACTCATGTCAGTATTTTAAACAGCGCTAGGAAAGAAAGGTTGTTTACCCAAGATTTATAAGATCTAGCCCAGAATTTAAGTGCCATGTTGCGGTCTGTAACCTTTTGCAATACCTTTCTTTCTTTTTTGAGAAGTATCTCATTACATATGCTGTCAGCCCTGACTTGTCTGGAAAGCAAACACAGCAATGCAGCCTTCTTCATATCTCTCATGATGCCTCGTGAGATAACAGAGCAAGATAGTTCATTGAGAAAGTCCACTGGGAAGCAGGTGGACATAGAGTTGCTTTTCATAACCCAGATTTCTTCATAAAAAACTTTGTTTTGTGATGAGGAAAGGAATTTGCTACCAAAAAAATGTTAGAGAGAATGGTAAGAGATAGAGTAATAAGAAAATGAAGTTTAAGGAGTGAGACCAATTTTAGTCTGGTTTTTCTACTAAAACCAGTCATTCTCCAAAACAGAACAGCTCTGTCAATCCAGATGCATCTTCATGACACAATAAGGCCTTTCCAAAATTGCTTATGGTTGTCTATTTAAATGGAGCCAATAGCTGATCTCCTTCCTACACATACCCACATGTGCACACACGCACACACATACACACAGACACATGTTGTCTTGCATGATGCTCCACTTCTTCAGAGACCCTTCATAAATACCTCTGGGGTATCATTCAAAGCCCTTTGGAAGGGAGGAGGGCCTCTCAGCTTCAGTGGGCTTTGGCTGTGGGGCTTATCCCTATTTTAGAGGAGGTTTATTTTCCTCTTAAGAAATTTCTCTGAAGATTCTCAGGAAAGGTTAACATCATGTTTACACCTCAAACCTCTGCCTGGGAGGTACGATACTATCATATATCAGCATCAGTTCCATGTCACAGATGGAGTTAAAAAGTGGGAAGTGATTTTTCTGAAAACTCCTGTAACAAAGTCCAGTTCAACAAACCTCTCATGAATATGTTTAAAACTTGTTAATCTCACTAGGAATCCACTACATGTTTCGCTGAATCCCAGTCGAAACAGACGTCCTGGCTCCTACTTACCCACTAGAAAGGGTTGGATTTATTTTCTCTTTTAATGCATTTACCAGAGGTTTTAAAACCTTAGTTGTGAGTGTTCAAGTTCTTGTGTCGCAGTCATGTAGTTGGAATTTGTTTGTAGAAGAGCTCTTCCCTTCATGTAGTTTATTAAAATCAGTGAATATACTATCTGCTTTTTCTCTCATTTTCAGTTATCTTTTCTGGTCTGCAAAAGCATTACCCCTGCGAACCCCTTTGCACAGCTACTTTGGTTCAGAGAAATGCAGATGAATTGTTGCCTTGCCTCTGAGGGTGGGTGAGCAGGCAGGGAGTAAGGTGGGAGTAGGGCACTTCACCTCTTCCTGGGGATTGTCTGTACCATGATAAAGTGCTTTAGCACCTCAGAAAACATTTTACACCAGAGTATTTCAGTCACCAAAATGTACTTATCTATTTTGATCCTGGCAATTAAGCATCATAAAGGTTTTGTGTAGATATTGTCGAAAAATGCATCTTGATGGCAAAAAATGTTCTAAGTGGAGGTTTTCCTTTGTCCTCCATCTGCCAATCTTCCTGCTGACAGCAACCCAGCTCATCCAGAGTCCTCTCTTTTACAGACAGAGGATGGCCCAGAAACCCTGCTAATAATATCTATTCAGAGGTGAATCTCTTTTTTATCTGGAATTATGCTGTCTGTCCTTTTCTCTTTGTTATTGTGAAGGAAGATAACCACATGCATAGAAGTGAAGTAAATAGTTTATCTGTTTCAGCACTTATATCCAGGTAGATTCCCCAAGTGAGATTTTTCTTGTCAGACAGGAGGTTGAGAGCTCAGCTTTTTTCTTTAATCTCACTCTTACCTTTCAAATCACCTGATAGCCAAAGCAAAACATATCTTTCATAAAAATGGATGTTTGCAACTAATGGACATAATTTTTAAAACAGCATTTGCCAGAGACTGCTGAATGGTGCACCAGATATGGAAGTTTTTCACAGCTTTGGAGCTAATGAGTTGTAGACATTGGCAAATACTGACTTTTAAAATTAGAGATACTACAGTTCAAAAGAGACAGATGGCTTTATTTAGGAAAAGGGATTTAAGGACCACACACAGAAGACTCCACAGAAAGACAATGTGTTGTCAGAGACCATACATCATGAAATGGGATATTTAAACCAGTTCAAATTTAAATTCCCTTTTACCTCATTGGCAGCCAAATGTGATGCAGCTACTTTTTAAAATACAGGAATATTTGTGCCCCCCCAAAAAAACTAAACACAAACAAAAGGAAACTTTGAGAGGTCACCTTCAGATCTGGAAATATTGTAGAGTTCACCCTGGGCCTGATTCAAAACCCTTTGAACTCATTTCTGTTAATGCCAGTGTGTTTCTCTTTCATATTATCTCTTCCATTTAATACCCATCATCTCAAACTTTGGAGACTTCAGTTATCAATAACTTTGCCTTCTTTACAGGTTCTTCTTCTGTGCTTCAAGGAGCACAGAAATCCTTGGTAGAAAGGCTTCAGTGAAAATTTGGCAGTGTTGTACTTGGCCATTACTTTAAAATAGAAATTTGATCATAGATTTTGATGGCCCAGAGTTACTGAGTTTGCAGTGGCTGTTTTTCAGCAGAACTCAAAGCAGTAATTGATAACAGTATGCGTTGCTGGGACCAGAGGAGGAATAAAGCTGTTCTTGTTCAGAAGAAGCTGCCCAGCAACATATCACACAGGAGACATCAGAACCTGGTGTAGACATTGGCAGCTTTTTCATTCATCCACAGAACATCTAGAACTGCACTAGGCTGGACAGATTCAAATGGGAAAGAGCCCCACTAGAGACAGTGCTATGAAATCTGCTTCCATGTGGAGAAACAGGGGATGCAATAACACAATGCTGGCCAGCAGTATAAAACCTGTACTTGATTTCAAATGAGGATCAAATGGTAACCCAGACAGTACATAGCTGTTCGTGCTCTAATAGGATGAACTCCTCGTAGGAGAAGATATTCCTCTTCTGCTGCTGTTATTTTCTTTCCCAGTTTTAAGAACAGCTCCAACAATCTCTTTCTTGTCAGCACAGCATATGTCTCCTCTGCTGTTATCCGAATACAGAATGGAAGCAATTTCCAGAAAGCACAGCAAATATTTAGACATGCAGAAATGCAGGGCACAGGGAAAAAAATATCCCAGCAGTTACTTGGCTTTCCTGAATATAGTGTGGCAGCTCAAATATTCATCAAGTCCAGACTGCTCCGAACAAGGAGGCAAATTCTGAACTTTTAGTTATATGAGGTTAGTCATTTGTATGTCTTGCAGCCTTCATACGTCAGTGTTACTTCTACATTTGCTTAGTTTGGTATCTGTATCTGGAAAGCTGGGCGTCCTTCGCTGTTGTGTCCATGCATCAGAGTCGCTGGCACTCATACTGCCATTTGTGATTATCTGAATGACAGAAATAATTTCTGCAAGTTATCTTTTATTCTCCAGAGTACAGAACAACCTTGACATAGTGGTGTGAGTCCTGCAAAGGACACCAGGGTACTCAGGAAGTTTTGAAATCTTCATCTGTTGAGACATTCAAATCTCAGCAAGTCCCTGGGCAACATGCACTGATTTGTCCTGCTTGGAGCAGGGTGCTGGACCAGGGGCCTCCAGAGCTCCCTTCCAGCCCAGGTGCTGATGCAAAAAGCAGTGTTAGTGGCTGAATTTTTGCCAGCCCGCTGTCCTGAACAACATACTCCAATACAAGAAAAGCTGCTACAGTTCTGCTGGTATCTTCTTCTGGATAAGGAGGGATTATTTTCTCATCCTAACCCAACGCATTCCTGCCATGCACAGAACTACTTTAAGCCATCAGCTGACAATGCTGCTTTTCCTACGTCACCTGGCAGGTGTGTCTTGAAGAAAACATATACTGAAAGCAGATATTGAAACTTCTGTGCCAATCGAACCTTCAGTCTCCTAATAGCAAAGCAGCTATCAGTGTGCTGATGGTAACATCGGTGCACCCCGGAGGAGATGGTGGTCACCACTGCACGTTGATGCAGACCCCTGAGCACCCATTGCATGGCCACTGTCTGCACCTGCATGTTCTTCAAGCTGTGGTCGCCGCTGGGGCCACCAGTCACAGGCAGTGCCTAAGCCAAGCAAAGATCTAGTTCCTGCTTTAAAAGAGCTGATGCTCTTAGGCTTACTGGCTGCTCCAATAACATTTGCATTTGTGGGTTTGAGCTGGAAGGTCTTCATTCTCAAGCTCCTGCTGTCCATATAGTTACCATAATGGAAGGGTTACAGCCACCTTAGGGCAATGACAGACAGACATACCCATAGTATCTGCTGCTAATTAAAGAGCGCTTGGGAAGTCCTGGGCTGAATGGTTATTATTCTGTGAGAAAGCAGAATTAATATGTAGATCTCCCCACTGGAAAACAAGTCTCAACACCACAGGGACAGACAACAAGCTGCAAGCTACTGTGAAAGGAAAGGTCTGTTGTTTTTTGACATTCTGTAATCTTTAAATAAAGCATAATTTAGTCACTAAATATGAGCTCTTACTGCTTTAATGTTAGGACCAATATGACTACTGGCACTAAATGTAGCTTGGGATACAGGCAGTAATAAAAAATTGCAGGAGAATAGTGTAACACAGTTTAATTTCCAGCAAAACATGGGGAGGGGTGGATTCATTTATTTTAGGATTATGAAATTGCAGTGGGTTTTGGTGTTGTTTTTTTTTAAACAAGATTCCAGCAGAAGAGGATAAATGAAGATAAGTGGCTGACTCAGGCATTCTGAAATTAGCGCTGAAGCTCTCTGTTGTAGCCTGTCATTACTCTGTGGACTTGCAAAGCAAGGAAAAAATGAAGTATTAAGTGAAAATGCCATTGAAACAAATTGTTCAGTTATAAGGGCTAAAAACTAGCTTGTTTTTACTGGCCCTTACACATTTTTGTTTTTATTTGCCCTTACACATTTTTATTTTGCTACTCATTTCTCATTATACAAAGCATAGCTCTCCAGAGAGAAAACAGACATGTGGAGAACCTTCTGACCTGTCCCTAGTAGACTGTACATACATTACTGTGCTACATGGATTTATTATATACTAATAAATAATATAATAATATCTTAGATTTCCATAGCACCTTTCTATTCCCAAAGATTCCAAAGCACTTTGAAAACAGCAGGTCATAATTGTCTTCTCACTTTGCTTTTATGCGCTCCTGACTTCAGGGGGATTACTCTTGCTTTACACTAAAAATATACACGAACTGGTAATCTTCCCTCTAGACCACAGCTATAAGGAACCACGGCAATTATGAAAGATCACCTAGAAGCATGATAAGCCATTCAGAACAGAGAATGAATTATGAGGGGGTTTGGCTTAACAGAAAAGATAGTGCCGTAGAAAAGCAGACTATTCTAAGCCACAGCTGGAATTTGGTTCGGAGCTGCGGCTCAGAACCATTTTGTTCAAAGCATTTCTTAGTCTTAAGTGGCAAACCTTGAGTTAACATTTCATGGGAGAGAGGCACATTTGATACAGGAATGGAATATCAGTTTGGTGCTTGCAGTTGCTCACCATCATCATCTTGTACTCATGGGGATTCACTGAAGTCGTCCCTCCCTGTCTGGGTGATGCCTACATGGGGTTGGGAATTTACAAAGTTCATTTCTAGCAAAAAATAAGTCCCTGTGAAACAGTCTTTGAAAGCAATATTACTTTTTTTTTTCATTAATCTATGAAGCGTGTATGATCTAAAATGTGTAGCAGAGAGATCAGTGTCATATAAAGAGGATAGTACATATTGCAGTACTGAGAACAGTGTCCTCAGCTGGCAAATGAACGTTTTTTTATGAAAATTAAAAAAAAAAAAAAAAGCAGATTTCAATTTTTGCAAAAGCTGATGCTTAAAAAATCTATGCCAAACTATTCAGTCTATGAAGAACTATTAATTAGAAAAGAAATCAGAATATTCTGATGTTTTAAAACATTTTACTCTTTTGAACTTTCCCTCAAAGTGATTTTTTTACCCCTACTTGAGCTTTTAACTGGTACAGTGCAAATAGCATTCAGCCAAAACCAAAATGGGGGGGAAAAAATCGAATTGCTCCTTCATAATGTTTGGGTTTTCAATCTTCCTAGAAATTGAATATTTATGTTTTGATTAGAAACACTTTTATTTTTTACTTCCTAAAAATCCATGATTGCCTTTCTAATGTGGAAATGTTTTTTAAGTTCTTCTGTTTGACCTTCAGAGCTAGGAGGAACTACTTCCTTCCCTCTCTACCAACTCAGCCATGGCTAAGGCACAGAAGTAGAGAAGTGTTTATAACTAAGGGGTTTGTTGAGAAAACACACCACTGCTGTGGTTTAAGCCAGGGCTTTGCTTTCTGACCCCTCATGCTTACATTTGTGAGAACCAAGTGGGGATGAGCTGCAAGTTTCAGGATCCACAGCTGGTCTCCAGGTTGTTTCGACTATCTATGGATGCTGTGTAATGTTTTGGTTTCCTAAAGATGGAAATGTAGACAGCGTCACAAAGATTGTTGAAAATGGATAGAGCTGCTAAGGGTAAATGAGGCATCAGTGTTCCTGTGGGAAGATCCCGCATTTCCTCATTTGTGCTGAGCAGTGTTTCTCTTTGAGAGTTGTGTTCATTCATAAGCTTAGTTTAGAACAGGTGCAAACTTCAGAAAAGCCTTTTTTTTTGCTATTAATAAAGGATATTGATGCTTTCAGGGCCACCAGGGCTGGATCTGCCCCTCCCATGCAGACAGCTGTTATCAGTTACTGCACACGCAAAACCTTTTGGGCGGGGCTGTGATAACCACAGCTGGGCTCACCTTGGGTGTCCATGTGGAGAGAGCAGTGACTTCAGTTACAACAGCATCTGTGTTTTGGGAAGTGCCAGTGCCTTGCCGTTACCAGAAGATGACAACCTGAGGCCAGCCTCCCTGGGGTCCATGTGGGTAGAATTCACTGAGGTTAGTGGGAGGTACTAGAGACTAAAATTCAAATTGCAGACACAAAATACGGAATAGGCTGAGAAAATCACAGCTGCCTGGAAAGAGTATAGGTTGAGAAACCGTGAGCATCTGACACATCCCCTTGAACTGCAATGAACAAAGTAGACACCCTATCCCATGAAAAGGTCACTGGCTCCATCCAAGATAATATAGGGGAGGTATCTTAGGTTTTTCCTATGCTCTAGGTAGCCCTTCGCATCTGAACAGCTTCCCCTCTCTGCCCAACCTCTGCTTTTGCTGTAAGGCCCCAGGTCTTGAAGCAATTTTGTCCTGGCAGCCATAAATCCAGCAAAGAAACAGAGAACATTTCAAAGTGTAGATTGCATCTTCTCTGAGGAAATTACTAATGATCTGCAAAGTTTACAGCACAACAAATGAGAGCGAGTGGGTGAGGGCAAAGAGCACTGGCTATTTTAAAAATGTACTTGTTTGTTCTAAGGCTGAAGTGGTGCTTTAGAGAGAAATAAAACAAGGATGAGGAAGCAGTAATAAACCAGGACTGTTGTGCAAGTGAACAGTTGCCTTCCCAAGGGAGCACTTATAAGCCCTACTGATGTGTGACGGTGCTCCTTATCACTCAGTGCTACCGACTATTATAATAAAAGTGGCCTTGTAATGGCTGGATGGGAGCTCCTGGCTGGGGTAATAACTGCACAGGTTCAGCCCTCCTGGGAGTGGATTTGCCTTGGACCTCGGAAGGTCTTGGCCTACGTCTGTGTCTTCCTGCTTGCTGGTTATTGATCTCTAAGGAGAAAACTCCACTCAGGGTATCAAGGGTCATTTCTCACTGCCAGCTAGTTAAATGGCACAGGGCAAGTGGTAAATAAGAACAGAAGAAAGAGCGTTTAATGAGTGCTTCACACGTAAAATGTGATGGTTCTGCACAAATGAAAGGGATCCTCAGCTGAGAAATTCTTGAACCTTTATCATTGCGCTATTTCGAGTCAGATGTGTTCACAGTATTCAGAGGTGAGTTCTTATAAATGGCCTGGGAACTAACTGGGCTGCAGTAGCATCCTTGAAAACAAATTCAGCTTAGAGGTAGTATTGAATGCAAACTGAACTTGCTTTCAGAAGCATTTACATGTGTGAATGCTGCCAAAATGTGTTTCAAGGCACAATAAAGGGTCTGATCTCTTTCTGTGCTGAAGGTCAGTGTTAAAAGAAATGGTTAGACATAAATATATCGAACTGCTGCTTTTCCTGAACATAGCTGCTTTCAGTGGGTATCAAATCAAACTGGCTTGCCCCAGGCAACTCAGCCTCCCGTGTATTTCACATAGCTGAGAAAGGGTAAATTTGTTATAGTCTTGCTCAGCGCTCTTATTTTCTCATCTTTGTCACAGGAATGACCTAGAATGGAAAAGGAGTTTTGATGTCCAGAGCCTGTGTGAGAGATGTCTCCACACTCCAGGTAAGAGTCCCTGGTCTGGTATCTGCTTCAGGCCAGTTCTCTGATGCTGAGAGATCATGAGCATGTCCACATAGGTGTGCCTCTCCCTCTCCGTTAATTGATGAAGGAGCCCAGGTGACTTAAGCAAACTGCTTAAGAGCCTAAATTATGTGAGATGACTCTGTGCCCTGGGGAGCTCTTGATGGTTTTCCCAGGCTTTTGGCCAGGCCCTTAGAAAATAAATATACCATCCTGGAATGATGTGTTCACAGTTCTTATTACTGACAATAGCAATCTGCATTTTGTGTATAGGGAAAAAGTATTTTCCTATTATTCCTAAAACACCGGATTGAAATCCTGGGGTTTCTTTAGGAGTTGTGATGTTATGAAATGTTGCCTCCAGATCTGCACTTGCCAGCTAAGTCTGTCTCTAGGTGTGAGGTCATGTTGTAGAAGTAGGTCCAGAAATGCCCACGAGTGATGCTCAGAGAACAAGGAAAGGCTTTTTTTTTTTTTTTCTTTTCTGATCTAGAGTTACATTGTTGTTCTGCAAAAACACCAGCATACAGAATTGTAGGAATGCTTCTAATTAACTTCTTAGATGGTCTTTATCAATATTTCGTTTGAACAGCTTATGAACTTACTTATCCTTGGGACATCTCTGCAAAGGGAAACTGAGGCATAGTGAGCCTTTGTGACTTGTCTCAAATTATATGAGTCTTCTGAGAGAGATAGAAATTAATCTCAAGTCCCAGCGTAGTTCCCTAACCACTGAGGGTCCCTCCTATAGCATTTTGGGACAAGGCTGCAGAGCACTGTATGATTCCTAATAAACTAGTGAGACTTCACAGTACTTCTTACCCTGCTTGCAGAGCGCTCCTCTTGGAGGTGCTTTGACTGGAATTCAGAGCTAAGATTTTCAGAAGTGCCTAGCAGTTTCTGATACCTTGGAGCTGTCAAAACAAATCCAAGAAGTAGCAAACCTAAGGACAGAACACTCCCTTTTCCACAAGTTCCCATTCGTTATTATTGTTAAAATCATTATCAAGAAAAGAGCTGGGGAGTTCACATGTTTTTCACTCCCCTTGTCTTGCATCCAGGTTGAAGAGGGCGTGGATGGAACATCTCCTTATTGCTGAAGCCTAGGGAGAATTAAAACAAATTTTTTTGGTCAAGTAATTTTGTAGTATAGAAATGATAATGCTCCTCCTAAAATAATAATATAAGCATAATTAAAAGAACTCCCAGAAGAAGAGAGTCAGCAGTTTTGGAAAAAAAAATCAACCTTATGTATATGATAATACGAAAGGGCAGTACAGAGACTTCTGAGTGCTTTATTTTGTGTTGTCTCAGGTAGTATTTCTGCTTGTAGAAAAAAGATTCTGTAAAACACTGCTTCTCCACTTGGTTGCTACACGACTATGCATTAAATAGTTGAGCATTCAACAGAAAGTTGAACAAAACATAGTTTTGTCTCATTCAAGCATGGTTAGGAGCATCATAATTCTGTGCTGCCTTAAGGAGGTGTAAGCATCTCTCATCCTTGCTCTGGGGACAAAGATGTGTGTGCTGTGGTAGCTCTGCCTGATTACAGCACTGGGATGTTGCTCATTATATTGGGCAGGAAGACAAACTTCAGCCATTTCCCCTTTTTGCCTGCCATTACCTTCACATGCTCACTTATTCGGGCATCCCCACAGCTCACAAATATTGCCAAAAGACGTTCTCATCTGTCTCTGATGGCACAGGCCCTGTGCCCACCTACACTGCTGCTCACTGGCTTGGGCAAGTGTGTGCTCTCCTGAAGGGACACTGGTGCGATGGGGAAAAGACTGAGATCCTGGGAGAGTATTTTTATTTGCTGAACCTGAAAGCAAAAGTGTCTCTGGAGTAGGATTTATTATCTACGTTTGTATTGTTTCATAGAAGCAATCACATTTTTAGTCAATCAGATGGATAAAGGATGAAAGATGGTATTTTTTCCTGAGGAAAACTTATGTGACACAAACTTTGTGACCAGCAAATCCCTTGCAGAAATGAACTTTGCTCAATCTGCATTCAGCTACATGAAACCGGTATAACATAATGGCTCTGCCAATTTATTCATACATCTGATATTTACTAATGTGCTTTGATTTATCGACTTTCTCATATCACAGTAAAACTGTATTTTTATATACTTTATTTCCTCCACAATCCCTAGCATGCACAGTTCCTGCTGGGCCTTCGCAAATTAATCTTTGATATTTTTTCCTTGCATCTTGCACAAGCAGAGAGCACCATCCATCTCATTTTGAAATTGGTTATGCTCCAACTTTCTGCTTTTCCTTTCTCTTTTCTGCTCCCCATCCCCCAGTCCTTTCCTGTGGGCCTGTGTGTGTGCTTAGCCCAGCCATTGCTCCTGTTGGTGTGTCTCTAATGCACAGTATGGCAGGGGGGAGCAGGGATGGAACCCAGCATCCATGGTATAGTCACCTAATATAGCACACGCACACTCACTGGACTCTTCTCTGACTTCTTTTTGTCCTCTCGGCAGCTGGCAGGAAAGGCACTGAGCAATAAAGAAAAGAGCTGTCATCTTTCCACTCATCAGCAAAACAATTTAATTGACTGTAGCCAATCTCAGAAGTGATCTTATACAGGAGAAGCTAGTCATGCTGTCTGAGACCCACATCAAGCTGGGCTCCCAGCAAGCTGAGACTGGCATCGTGCAAGCCTAACAGTTTGTGCTTAGAGGGTCCCAGGCCTTCTGGAGTTCTAGGGCCCTATGGAGGGAATAACATTGATTGGGCTGCCTTGTCTTTTTGGGGGTGCCTCACACCTGGTATTTGTTTAAATTTGTGTGTCCAGGGCTTAGATAGAGATGCATTTTCAGAGGATGCTCAAAAGTAATCTTGACTGGGGTGCCAAGGATAGATTTAAATTTAGATGTAACTGTCTCTTTTTGCTTGTACAGAATCTGAGGAATGATAATATCTAGAAAATTGGCCTTTGTTGCTGCTGCTGTTGTTCTTTTCAAAGACGTTGGCTGTTACACATGAATGCAAATACCTAAACCAGTTAATGGACACTGTAAGCCCTATTCTGGGTGTCCTAGGGTTGGAGGAAGGGTATACAGAGGCAGCAATAAAAGCTTTAATTTTGTCAACCATGTTTGAAAACTGGCTTCACAAAATGGTTTAATGGAAGGATTTGGATGCTGGATAACTTTTTTCCCAACCCTTTTAGGTGCACTAACTGAGAGAGGGATAATGAAGTTTAAGTGACTCTGCTTAATTCACTGGAAACCATACAATCCACCACTGCGACAGCTCTTTTAAATGGCTTGGTCCATTATCCCAAACAGTTCGGGACCCCTGGTGCACAGACTAGTGCAGAGCCCAGGCACCAAAAGCCAGCAAGACTATTTCCCAAAACTGCTGGAATTTTTATGATTGTTGTATTTTAAACTACTTACAAACATACTGTTAATCTGCTCCCAAATACACCTATGTTTTAGGATCAGGATAAGGGCATTTGAATGCAAATGTCGGTAATGTAATGCAAATTGCTTTAATGGAAACGAGGCTGCCTCTTTAAAAGCATTGGCATTACCAAAAGAATACGGGCTAATATACGTTCCCAGAGTACTGGCATCATGAGTTTGCTTTCAGAACTAGACACTCACCAAGAAAGGCGAATACAATACATAAAGTACAGTAAAAAGGGAATAGAAAAGAGAATAAAGTTGAGATGAAAGGAGAGAGGAGAGAATGAAGTGAGAGGGAAAGAAGAAGCTACAAGAATCAGCAGATTAAACTTGGTCACAAAAAATAAAGAACTGCATCGGTGCAGTCTAGATACAGCAATATATATACATTTAAAGATGAATGAGGGTGAGAGGGAATGGTTTTAAGCTGACAATGGTTTGGAAAGAAAATCCTGAGGTCTGTCCTGTCCAGATCTGACCCTAAATTGAGTGCAATGGATAGGATTTCCCTCCAGTGTTCACAGACAGAAAGATCTGTCCCTAGAGTGCTGCATGATGGACTGTGGCTACATTGGGAACTTGATCCTCTTTTTAATCTTCTGTCTGATGCCAGGTCTGAAATATAAACGTGAAGAAAAAGAACCAACACACCGACCCCTTCAAAACCCAGAATGAATCCATTTGACGTGAAGCGAACTGGGGTCTCCATAGGAAAGTCAGGAGAGACCTGGTATCATCACTGGTAAGCAACAACATTCTTGTCTCACTCTATCACTATGAAAAGGAGAAACAGAGGGGCAGAAGCAGCCCTGTTTGCTCTAAGGCCTTTGCTGGGGCTCTCATTCTTGTTCCATGAAGCACTAAATCTTGTCTGTCATCCCACTGATTTCAGAGAAAAGGATACAAAATTTTCCTTTTATTCTATAGTTTCAAATTCAGTGATCAAACAAACAAAAGAAGTATGTGTAAGGAAGAAGTATATTGGAAAGAAAAGGGAGGCACACTCTAATTCCTGTTCCAGATGTTTTCTTCCTCCTGCCATTTGGTTTCTGCTCTGCCTAAGCACCACAAGTTAATCTTCTACGGTAAAGTAACAAAAACGAGTGGCAGCTGTTGCCAACACCTCTTTGCACAGCCCTGGAGAAAGAAGTCTGTTCACATGTCTGTAGGGTATCATTGGTGACATCCTGATTTATTGATACTCCGGTTGTATCTCCTTGAGGTTGAGGGCCTGTCTCTGCCAGCTACCACAGATGGGCAGAGGCGAAGACAGTTGCAAGCTGTGTGGCATCATTGTGTGGGGTGACATTCTGCTCTACAGCTACATGGATCTGTGCTGCAGCAAAAATAAGGTTGGACTGCAGCAGGGTTGACTCAGGAAAACAGTGCACAGGACTGGAACTGAAATGAGGTGCCCTTTGGCTCTTCAGAAGTCAAAATGGGAAGAAGTCAAAATATCCTTTCCCTCTTGCGTAGCATGAACAGTAATTATCCAGTCGCTATAATGTTGGATAAGCAACATTAGAGGAGATAACGTTTTATTCTGACCTGATCCGGTGTCAGGGTGGCAAGCACAGCAGGTATGTGTCTTCTTTTATGGTTTTTCATAAAAGACAGAAGAAGCCTCTCTCTGGCACATTGTCCCGAGGAGCTCCAGCACTGTGGTGCCCTTGGTCCCTTGTCCTGCCTCTCTGTGGTCCACTGCACCTTCCTGAGGCTTTTGGCCTTCCCTGCTAAATGCATTAGACTAGGATACAGCAGTGAGATCGGGGTGCAGCAGCAGAGTGGATGCTTAGTGAATATTTCTGTATTAAATGATTGATTACATGATTGTCTGTGACTGCCAGGGATGGACTTAGGTGGTAATTTTCAGACCTGTATTCACCGATCACTAATTCCCTCCCCTGATCAGTTTTGGGTCCAATACCTTCAGTATTGTTCCATATAAAATGGATGTAAAGTGTGCTGATGGAGAGCAGGAATCCCAGGGCTCATGCACCTGATGTGGCTACGCAGAAACCCATGTTCTCTTCTCAAATGATTTATGTGGACATAATTGAATAACTTTCTGCCTCCCTGCCTTAGTGTGCCCATCTGTAACTGAGGGCTATGAGGCATGCTGCATGGTTCTAACATGCTGCTGGATCACTGGCTGAAGATCTCTGTAACATTCAGGGAAGCATAACTGACATTATGAAGTTTCTTCTCTAATAAACAGTCTTTGGGGCCAGGCTGATATAAAACACATTTATGTGAGTCTGGTACTAGGCTGTCATTTAAAACTGGATGGATTCCCATCAACGCTGCAGGTTACGCAGAGGCCTCTACAGGGTGCCAGTGGCTAAGGGTCAGCTCTGGTATCAGCAGACTTTTATGTCTTCTCTCAGCTTCCATGGTGATACATTTTAAGGACATTTTGTGCTTCGTATGTCTGTAAACAGCACCTGCATGGGAATAATAAAAATATGCATTGTTGTCTTTGTGTCTGGCCAATCCGCTTAGGGCAACTGGGAGAAGAAGACGCAGAGCTGGGAGTGGGGAGTGCCTGCTTCTGCGGGGTGGGAGGGCAGCAAGCTCCCTCTTCAACCTGCCCTTTCTGCTTTGTCCACTTGGACAGTAGGTTATCACAGTTTAGTGTCTTTCAGAGCTGTCCCTAAGGCAAACAGCAGTAAGCAAAAGGATCTGATTTAGATGGTGACAGATATGTGGACAGATTGACTGAACACTACCCTGTGCACTCCGGTGGTGATTTGCTTAAAGACGCCTCAGCAGAGGATGTATGGAAAGGCCTGACAGAACCATCACCACCAGCAAAAACGAAAGCCACCACCAAACAGCCATAGCAGTTGTGCCCTGGGACCTTGCTGTGTGCCTTCTGCCTCCAAGCTGGACTGTCTGCTCCCTCAAGTTGAAAGGAGACAAAAAAAATCCTGGATGCCTTTGCAGGAGGCTTGGTGCAGTTGTGCTGCTTTTCTTTGCTGGGTTAGTGTCAAATCAGTCTTAGTGGATTACACTGGTTTAATAAATGCAATCCCATTTCCTTCAGCTCCAAGGCTACAGCCCAGTTATTGAGAGCAACTTCTGTAGCTCAGGATGGAGACGTATTTTACTGGCGCTGGGGGTCATAGCCTTAGTCCCTGCTATCATTCATCCTGGGCTTCTCAAGCAAGGCGAGGATGCACTGCTTTAACAACTGGCAGCCAGTGCAGCAGTGAGGCTCATGCAGACAGATGCTCTGGCCTTGTGTCTTCGGCTTGGTGCTTCCCTCTGCTCCCCATCACAGGTACCAGGAGCAGTGAATGAGCACCCAGCACTGCCTTTCAAAAAATCAGTGCCAGAGAACAGATGCTCTGTCTGTTGTAAGACACTGATCCCACCTTCAGACCTCTCACCTGGCTCAGGGAGTAATGACATTTTTAATCCTTTTCACTGTTGTGTTACCCCCCCCCCCCCCCCCCCCCAAGTGCCTATGTAGAAGTTAGTGACAACAGCAAGAGCAGAGCTGGCTGGCCGGCTCCCAGGATATGCTGGCCCCCTCCAGCATTGAATTACCTATAACCTGATAGATGAAAGGAGACTGCATACAGCTTTTTCCAAAGAGTTTGCCTTAGAAAGCTGATTATTGGACAGCAAAATGACACAGATTCCTAGACATTTCTTTTCAGGCCCTTTGCTGCCTTTAGCATGCAGCTGGAAAACTTGGGAGTCTGCACCATGGTGCTGTGGACTGAGAAGTGCAGCAGGTTGGTTCAGATGGGAACGAGAGCTCCAGCTCTCCTTTCTGCTCTGGCCGGCAGCACAAGCCACTAGCATATTCTGCCTATACTTTGGAAGCTGAAAGCTGTGCTCTTGGGTCGTTTATGTGAATCCACTCTTGTGGGGTCAGAAATCCTGGAGTGAGATAATATAGGATGATATCAGTTTTCTGCTCTGTTGGGTTTCCTTGTAAACCCATTACCAAGGATTGAGATGAATGCTTTCCCATAAGAGCTTTATATTAAGGCAGATTCCCCATCATGTTGAGATTTCTGGGTCTGACCCTCCCTGGTTTCCATATGTCCCAAAGACATTAAACAACATGGGCAGTGCAGGAAGAGGGATGAAACTCTACTGTATTTCTCTTTTCTTGCTGTTGTCAATTAAACAGGATTTATGTCTTATTTCTCTGTTCTGTAATTACCCCCTGGGATTTATTTCAGATACCTCAAGAAAAATATACCTCCAGAACTTTCTGGCTGCTGAGAAGAGTTATTGCTGTACCTCCTGATTGTTTAGCACAAACCAACTCCCTTCATTACTTGCTTTACCTTACTGAAGCAGAAGAAGGTATCCATTGTACTTTTGTTCCCCTTTTGGAGGGTACATAAAAAATGGCCCGGGACATGTCAGGTACAGTGATCCTCTAGGAGCCATTTAATCACAGATCACAGAGAGTATTAACTGACCCCTGTGCACATCACACTGCGAGAGCTCCCCCGTGCTAGCCTGCAGAGTTAGACTTTGCAGCAGAGAAGCTGTCATTAGTGATGAGCGAAGGCCAACCTGTTGTTTCTGATGAAATGTTCACTAATGATGGTCTGATGCTACAGGTTTTTTATTTTGTGTTCATTTTAATAACAAAAAGAGATACTTTATTTTCCTACTTACACTTAGAAATGTGATTGGCATTTTTAAGAGGATATGTGGTTGCTTGATTTTTTTTAAAGCTGAGGAGTGGGAAAGGGATTTGTTTGCGTTTGAAGGAGGGCTTGACAAAAAAAAAAAAGAGAAATATTGACATAATTTAGGTAACACGCACTGTAAACAAGCTGCTAGGTTTTTCTTATAATAATTTACATCCATTCCTCTGCAGGGTGCAGCCTGTGTATTTCTCCTCATCCGAGACAAAGCCAATCATTCTGGCTTGCAGGCTTCCTTGCACATATTTCTGCCACATTTGCCCTGAACTTTGGGTTTGATGAAACCCCATATCAAGTCAAGCTCTGCTGAAATCGCCAAGGGTTTAATACAAGATAACAAATTGGCTTGTTTTATTCATACATAGCTTTGCTTCATGCAGCTCAGCCCGAGTTTGCGGACAGATTTGCTTCGAGCCCAGTTATTGGGGATTGCAGGTTAGCTCGAGGTCATGGAGGTCTACTGCTGGAGAAGCCAACACATGCTAGAAAAACATACCCAGTGGGAATGTGTAGCTTCTCCCTACAAATGCAGACAAGTGATTCTACCTGCAGCCATCCCATCTGGGATTGTTAATGAATATGATTCAACAGTCACTTCAAGTAAGGCCATCCAGACATAAAAGCACCTCACACTGCTCGTTGGTGATGCTGGACACTCTCATGTGTTAAGCATGTGTGCCCAGGGGGACACTTAGGCCTCAACACTTTTGACTGTACCTAGATTGGACACGTTGATTCGTCCATCCCTTTAAACGGCAGATGGCTGTGTTGGTCCCGGGGTGGCACTGGCACATGTACTTGTTACTACTACTGCTACATTAGTCCTAAGGGAAGTGAAGACAGGTTGTGAGAAGCATCCTTGGAAGACGCAGTAGAACAAATTACCTTGCTCCTGCCTTTAGATCCAGCGTCCTCCCGCCTGGCAGAAGTACTTCTGCTGTCAAAGACAGGCTGCGAAGTACTGCTGTGCATGAAAAACATCCCTTGCTTGCCAGTAGTCATAAATTACAATGCATCTCATTTCTCACATTACTTTGCCATAGCTTGGGTATGAAGAGCATAATATAAAACCAAATTCTTCTCTTTCTCAACAGTGGCTTTCTATAACAATTAAACCCTAAATTGTTTCTCCCCAAGGGTTGTCTGCACTGGCCATTCCCCATGGTGAATGTCACTATTTGCCTTTTTCTTTCTTGGTTAGTCTTCCTCTTTTTTTTGTGGCAGTCCAATGTTTTGCTCTCCTTACATCTCTGTGCTGTTGTATTCTTCCATAGAAAGCCACGATCATGTCCCACAGGGCAGAGAAAAATGTAGATGGCTATGGAGGAGAGAGCTTTACCTTCATCTGTGCTTGGGGAGGGTTAAAGCAGTGAGGGAGGATGAGGTTTTACATTAATTGCAAACTCAGGGGGAGGGAGTCCTATCATTTCTGGCTGTTATTTGTTTCCATCAGATAAGTAACTTTAGCATAAAGTTAGTATACAGAGTTGCTCTTTCTGCCTCCAGAAATTCAACCCCGTGCTGGAAAGGTTACTCTTGCTGTTAAAAATGTTAGAAATCTGAGCAGTTGTTGTAAAAGTTTCCTGATAATTATTCCAGAAGGTGATGCTCATATTTGTTTGCCTTTCTGAATGGGGTTCATTCAGAACCTCTTGTAACAAAAAGTACTGTTTGCTTATTAAAAATAACTGACTGGCTTGAAAGGTACCTGGGAACAGCCAGAGAGAGAACAAACTTTTTTATTATTATTATTTCCAAGTGAAAATGAAAGGTCTAAACTAGAGCTCTGACTTGTATTTGTTGAAGTCTTCATAAACAGAGCTCACACCACAATTGAAATTACAAATATCACATCTGTGAGATCCTTCTTCTGTCATCACCACAGTGTTTGTAATGTTAATGCTTGTTTCTGAAAGTGTTTTTGCTGAGGAGCTTCAGGCATTTTTACTTGTTATTTTCTTACTAGTGTCAAGGAGGTAATAAGTTCTTCTGTTTTTTCACCCTTTTTTCTCTTTTAAATGTACCTATAAGTAACCATCAGGCTTTCTAGAAAAAAAACCCACATTAGTATTTTCATCTAAACAAATGAATAATATGTTAGCAGTTCCAAGTTCCCCTTTAAACCACTATCTTAAACTTTCTTTCATGTGGTAACTCCTGAGCCAAATTCAATAGGGTCAAGAGCTCTGTACAATGCAACTGTGCAAAGCAAATGGTACCAGAATGACAGTGTCTCACAGTCTATATTGCAAACAAATGAGGAAGCTGACACTCTGAACTGAACTGTTTGCTGAATAGTATATCTTCAATGGATTGCGATGTAGTTTCTCCCCTCTGAAAAAAAAAAAAAAAACAAAAACCACAAAAAAACACCAAAAAAAAAAAAACACCCAAACAAAAAAACCCTTTCTTTTAAAGTGAGACAAAAGAAGGTGTAGTTCCCTTCAAAGCTGTAGAAAGTAGATTCCCGAGTCCACAACATTCTTATTTCAATGCAAATCTGATCTGTAAACAGAAATTGGGCAAAAATAGGTAAAGATTTTCAGAACTCTGCTGCATTTGTCCCAGAGTCGTCCAGAAGTTGTGGACGAGGACTCCTCGGTCAGGTCCAGCGAGTGCCTGGGAAAGCTGATAGCTAGAAACAAGAAACACATCACTTGGCAGCCTCTTTCTGTATTTCTGTCCTCGGGGTCTATTGGTTGTGAAATTTTCCTCCACTGCTTTGACATTTGCCTTACTATATAAACAGAAACATTCAGGTTTCTGTCTTCACTGCCTATGTCACTCAAACCCATAGAGGGCAGAAATGAACGGGAGGGAAAAACCTCTGTCTGATGCTGGGTAGTTTAGGAACTGCTGAGGAAAATCATCTGCTCTGCCACTGACTGCTTTACGTGCTGTGGAAGGAGGATGGATTTTACTGGACTTGATTCTTATTTGTGTTGGTGTAGCCAGCCTGAAATTTTGTCTGTTAACATAAATTGTTATTCTGTTTTATAAACAGAATGGGTGCTGATTATTGGTGAACTTGGGGTATAGGGAAGAGAGCAAAGATGTACCTATAGACAAGAATGTGTAAAAGTGTGGAGGGTGGAAGTGGAAGGAGGCAGACCTGGGGAGCCAGAGCAGAGCTACAAGGCAGCCAAAGGACCCGCAGCAGGAGCTGAACAGCTACAGGTAGAAAAGGCTACACCAGGCACTTGCAGCCAGAGGCTGTAAATCCACCACACCACTGGACTTGAATCCAGACGCTGGTCCCGATGTTTCCAAACTGGTGGTATCACTTCTCAACCTGTAGCAGACGTAGGGCTCCTTAGGGAAAACAGGACACATGGCTTTTCTCCCGTGTCTTTGGGTTCAGCCAGGATTTCAGTCAAACAGTCCTTTCTTATCTCCGCACCCTATAATCTGTTGTCATTGTTGTTTCACTTTGGTAGCAGATTATTGCTGAGAGAAACTGAAGCAAATCCTGCACTTGATTTCCTCCCTCATATGGTGAATTCCTCTGCTTCATATGTTGGTTGGGTGGTTGATGAAGAACACCAGGAGGAAAAAAAGCAATTATATCCAGCACAGATACTCACAGCTGGTATCACAGCTATGTATTCAAAGTGATGGTTACAGTACCGCTGGAAAGCCATAGCATTAACAGTTTTTCCAGTCATGTTAAACCCTTCCCAGTTAAAGCCACAATGTTCTTTACCTCCAGAGTTAGACCCCCAGATCTGTACTTTAAGTAACCCCGTGCCCTGTGTCTCTCTGTACATGCAGGGTAAGCCCAGCAGGGAGCACAGCAGCCACAGTGTCTATGGCAAGAAAAGGCATTTGCATGGGTTTGTATGATGCTCATCTGCTTCAAATATCCCTGTTATTGGGTAATTACCAGCTTCTTTTGAATCTTTCCAGATTCCCTGCTTCTGCCACCCACATTTAACGTGGACAACAGGATTTCTCAGTCTTGGCTGTGCTCAGCTCCCACTTCACATGTTGTCAGATGACTACTCCAGAAGTAAAAAAGGTATGAAATCTCTGTAGCATATTAAATTATTGTTAGCAGGTAACTCCAAATTAGACTGTGTAGGTAGGCAAATGACATGGAAATTTAACGCTTTGCAGGTTGCCAAAAAAAAAAGTTTGGTGACATTCAACAGGGGAGTACAAACACTTAAAAAGTCATCACAATCTTGAAATCCATTGCTCTTTCTCCCCTACAGATCTTGGGCATTTCTGCAAGCCTGTTGGTTGCTTCCACATCTTCTTGCCCCTCTGCCCTCCCTTTCCCTCTCTCCCATCTCAGCTCAGTGACCTGCATAATTTTACGCTGCCAGTTAAGAAACAGGGGGTGTAAGCAAACACAAAGTAATTTTTGTAAGAACACAGATGAGATGGTATTTTGCAGTTACCTGTAAATCACTTTAGACACACTTTGGTAGGTTTGCAGCATGTGGGGTCTGTGGAATCACAGAAGACCTGCACCTGTAGTGCTGTGGCCATCGGAAACTGCCGGTAGCCTGTAGGCATGAGAGGAGTTGTGTATGTAACTGCATTCAACTTGATAAAGGCAAGTAGAACCCTAGAGCAGTTTGTCAGAAGAGCAGAGCTGGGTAGGGGCCTTGGAGCTACAAGGTTAAATAAAGCAGGCCCTGAAATGCATATGTGAGAAATGGGAATGCTGTCACAGAGGTAAATCAATGAAGATAATGGCAGCAGTGAGAAATACCTACTCCTGTCCTGAAGTCCTGAAAGTTTCCAACTTGCCTTGAACAAAGGCTTGTATAATAAATGGCAGCACAGGCTCTTGACTCTGGCAAGCTTAATTTTCACTGATCAGCAGCAGAGGTGAACCTGGAAAGCGTTTTTCCTTTCCTGCAATGACTCTTCCAGAGAAGACACTCTACTAAGAATATTCGCAGCCTTTTGTTTTTCCTCCAGTCCTTCATTTTAACTGCATTCCTGCTTGGTTATTAGGATTGCTCAGTGCTGGGGAGCATTTTAGCTTTCAGGGTGTTTCGATGGAGCCCACATGCCACCAGCTATGCTGGGTTTGCCATGCCATGGCACCAGCAGTGCCAGGTAGGCTTAAGAAAATGCTTAAATACTTGTGAGTAACAAACAAATCTGAGAATTTGGTCACCTCTTCATAGACAATTTATAGGTGATAAAAGGTGAAACTAATCAATCTGCCCATAGTAAATGATTAATTATTTAATTTACTTTCCTCTTCTCAAACTCTGCTCTGTGGTGAACAAGGCAAGCAAAAACTCCAGGTATGAGTGCCAGCTCCTGGGCCTGATGTTGTCACGGCTGAGATACTGATCTTCTGCTCCTGCCATTTGATGAGTCTCACGCCAGGGGTATCACCAGACTGCAAATCCCTAGGGGTACATAAAGCTTTGGTCTCTACCATCCCACAAGAAAGGTTGGGCAGCACCAGGTTGTTGCACAAAGCCCAGGGAAGGGTGGTTGCTAGCCTCCAGGTTTTCTGCTTCGGCTTTGTGGAGGAGCACATGGCTATCTGAACCCTGCGACATTAAATTAGCCCAGCCCTTCAGCCTGGGAAGGAGGGATTTGTTCACACAGACAAGTGAATTATTAATACAATTTGCAAGAGGTAAACTCACTGAATCACTCACACGGCTGCTTCTTTCCCTGTATGTAGGGCTACAACTGTGGCAAGGTTAATACAGAGCATCCATCATTTCCATTAATAGATGGCAGCGCTGTGTAGATCCCTTGTGTGGTCTGCCTTTAATTATTTTTTAAGGTGGCCTCTGTATATTTCTTTGCAGTGAAGGCTGAAGTGGAGAATGGAGGTCAGATCTGTGGACTAACCGATTAAACCTGGCTATCACACCTTCTGTACAGGGGTCTTTCCAATGCAAATAATGCCTTGTAGCAGAAGAAATAGATAGGAAAAATGTGTTAGTGCAGCCTGTAATTGTGAGGAGGCAGATTTTGAATAGACTTTTTTATTGGGAGCATAGAGAGGAAGAACAGGGTTTTTTCCTCCTCCAAAATATAGAAGGACCACTCGGCTGCCTTTTGTAGCTCCAAATCCTAGGTGCACTAGGGATGGAGAGAACAGAGCTACTACAGGTATCCCTTGTTACTGCCCCATTAGTGGTCAGTACTTTTCTCACTGCTTCAATTTAATAATATAGTTTATATTGCATGTTATATTTTTAAAAGGGTGTCTGTCACCTGAGAATGAAATTACATACAAAGATCTCTGTTGCCTTTATCTGTCCTTTGGGCATCCAACTGGCTCCACAAGATTTACACCACATGCACATGAAACACAGAAAATAACTGAGGTTTACCAGATTATGACACCTTACCTCACATATTTCACAGTATTATTAACATACAATAGTCCATCCAGAAAAAATATTTCTTTCCTATGTATTGCTCAGACCAAGAGGAAAATAGTTCACGAGGCCTATGTGTGTACAGATACATATGAAAAAGCAAAGATGAGTATTGAAAGGAGCAGCCAAATAAATTCACCCTACGTGCAGAAACCTTGTGAATAGCATATAGAGAATGGTAGCAGGAACAGGACCTCTCCCCCAGACAGAAGGAGAAAAGATTTGGGTCCAGGGGAAAAGTACTAAAGATCAAACTCATTTTTCTGCTAAATCTAGCTCCTGTTGTCATTGATTTACAGTCTCTTCTGTATTTGCCTTTACAATGGTCAATGAGGTAGGACTGGATCTACTCTATTATAAATGATGATGCCAAGGATGAAAAACAGTGGATGGCTTCAGATTTATTCTTGACTTGCTTCTTCTGGCACCCAGAGGACCCAGGAGTGTGTGTTTGCACTTGCCATCATGAGTGTACGTGCCCAGCTCTGTGTCTGCCATACAGCCATGGGCTGAGTCTGCACCTCCGCACTGTAAGGGCTCCTCCATCACGGTCTAGAAAGCAAGAAGAATGGGTTGTGTGAAGACATCCTAGGCAGTCCACCTCGGAACCCAGGCTGTGACTCTGGCAAATCCCTGCCTGATGTCTGTGAAGCCAGTGCATCACTGCTGTGGCCAAACCCTGGCTCTGGAATACGTCTCTACTAATAGAGGTGTGTAAGACATCTCCATCTTTACTTTCTCATCTCTGACTTTGTCTCCATCTCCATCTCTGTAAGGATCTATAAGAAATAGTTTAAAAGAAAAATATATGGCTAACGGATATTCAGTAAGAAGTGTTGAATGCTTTCATCACATGATGGACTAAAAATGTAATCCCTTACACTGAAGAGCACTGAAGAGATACTTTAGATTTTATGGCTGGACCTCTAGTTATCTCCTGGTGTGTTTTAGTTGCTGCAAATTACAGTGTCATGAAGTATGGAGAAAACTTGTTTGCAGAGTACATGTCTAATCCACTGTTCTGTTCATCCTAACTCACCAGCTACTGGTATGCCACTAAATAACATCCAGCCTCAAATGAACACAAGCTGCTAAGGGGTCATTAAAATTCCTTCTCAGTCCTGATCATTAAACAAACCATACAAGAGGCAGACTCCATACCTGGAAAAAGTGGCATGTTAATGGAGATGCACCCAGCATAATTGCTGTCATCCATCACCCCTGTCCTGCTGATATTGACAAAGTGCAGCTAAATATTTAAATAAGCCATTTTTCTTCAGAAGCTGAAGGATTAGATGCAGCCAAATTTCTCAGTCTAGTCAGCAAACGTTACAAATCCAGGGATTAAACAGGATTTGCGGGAGTGAATGAGAGCTGCTTCTGCATTATGCTTTATGAAAAAATATTCTTTGCTGTCAAGACTGTTGCTTGGGGCAAGAAGGGGAGGAGAGACAATTCTCCTTCTTATTGAAAGCAAGCAAAATAGAATTAGTTCCTCTTTACTCGACACTCTTGATTTACTTTGAGGGTGTAGTTGAAGGAAAATGTGGCTTTCCCAAGCCCCATTAGACACCTACAATTCTTCTAAAAGCAATACATTTGAAATGAAGATGTAGGGGTTACAAGGCTCCGCTCATCTGTTTTGCTTCAGGGTCAGCTCCTTGGAAGACTTGCCAGGTTACTATCAGTAAAATAGAAGAGAAATACTTGTTGAAGTAATTTTTACTTGGATACATGTTAGCATGCTGCACTTATCCCACATTTGGTGATGTGTATATTGAATTTATTGGGTAAGATAAGAGGTTCTCCTTGAAGCTCAACGGGTGCTTGCAGAGGGAGACAAAAAGGGTTCACAAACACAAGAAGATATATTTTCTGGGGCTGGCTGGGAATTTTTTGAACAAAACTTCTTTTAATTTGGAATGTCTCAGTTCATTAAAAGTGAACGAAGTCATTCACAGAAAAAAAATGGTATTGATATTTTTTTTTAATAATCCAAGTGTGAATTTCTAGGCTTCGTTATTGCTTTTTTCCAGCATAAAATAAATCTGGTTTATTAATTTGTCTTTAACCATAATAATACTATGGTTAAAAAAGCAAAACAAAACAGAGGAACAGAGTGAACTGAGCTGATTCAAGTTAAATTAAACTGAAATATCTGAAATTACCCAAACCAAGAAAGTTAAAAATCTCCCTTGGAATCTTGAGTTCTCAAAACTGATTTGAGTTTGAAGCTTTGTGCTGATTTGAACAGGGGGCAAATGCTGATATCTCCCATCATTCTTCATGGGATAGGAAAAATCACTTCCTGGACCTTCTTAGGGGTCACCTCAGCACTGCTTGGCAATTAACAGTAGTAACTTGTGAATTATTTTCTCTGGAAGTGTGAAATCCGCTTAAATCTTGCTTCATCTGATGGCTGTGTGTTGGTAGGGGGAGGAAGAAGATATTTGCCTTTGCAGTGATAGCAAAATGTTTGCATGTCTTAGCATTTTTTAGGTAGTGCACTAGATTTGTTGGCCTGACTGATCTGGAAGCTGAGCAGAAGTCCTGTCCATTCGCTTTAGGCAACGTATGAATCAGCGTATGAAGAATTGCAATAAATGAATTGGCCTATTCAGTTTATGCAGTATTTGGGAAGACTTTTTCTCCCAGTACTTTTGTTCTCTTTGCATATTCACAATAATTTCCTGTGGAATCTGAACTCAGATAACATCTTAAGAGAACTCTGTTCAAGGCTCAGAATATTCCCTCTCTCACTGGTACATCTGTCCAAGGATCGCGTGTGCTCATCTTGTCAGATCAAATGTTACATACTTTTTTCCCCTTGAATCAATCAATGTCAGGAATCCAAACCTCATGCCCATCTCTGGGGAAAGACAGCAGCGTTTATAAATCACGGAGGTAAAAAATAAAAATAGTAAGATAAATGTTTTTCAGCTCAGGCTTGCAAGGTATTATGGAGTAAATATTTTCCCCTAAATGATGAGAAATAAAACTGTTCTACCCTTCATTATAGAGGGCAGGTTTTGGTGGAAATTAAGTAGATTATTCCTTATGACTTAATTGAAATTCTACTAAGATGTCTAAAAATGCATAAGCCTGTTGCTTTGCAAGGGAATTCAGCATGTTTCATCTCTGTGAATTGATAGTGATACATAAATGTCAGCTTTATTGAACATGTCTCCACTGTCTGGCTATCCAAACAGTATTAATTAACTCCCAAAGTCCTGTTCCAGCATGCATTTGGATTCATTTAAAAACGTGCACTAGAGCGGCTGCTAGACAAACGCAGACTAGAAATATGGTGCACATATTTTAGTGAGAGTAATTAACCACTGAAATAAATTACCCGGCGGCAAGGTGGATTCTCCGTCATTTGAAGTCCTTAGCTCTAGGCTAAATGTCTTTGTGAAAGATATGTCATAGCTCCAACAGAAGTTATAATCTTGAGGATGTGCTGCCTGTAGGACACGCTTATGTATTTACAACTTCATTGAGCAGGGTCTGTGGGAGAGTTATTCATGCCCTGTGCACTAGTTACACAAATTACTGGTGGGACAGAGCTCTCCTGCTAGCTGGGAGCAGGACTCAACACTTGCCAATGTCTCAGGAAGATTCTTAGTACCTGCTAATCACAGTGAAATCAGCTGGTCAAAGCATAAGCTTGCTTTGTTCGCTGTATTTCTCACCAGAGCTGAGCAGAACACTAAAATCTGTTAAATGTCACCAAAATGGAAAATGTTTCAGAAATACCTTAAGCAGATTTTTTTTTTTTTCCTAATCTGTGAGCTCTTATTTTGACTGAAGGGAGTCTGGCAAACCTCGATGGGGGTTAGCCTGAAAAAGTTGTGAATTGGTAAAAATAACAAGCTGCTTTGGATTTCATCTTCAGGAAGTAATGGGATTTCACATAAAAATGTGCATCTGGAGGGGAATCAGAAACTCTTTCTGGTGTGGTCCCTGTTTGCTGATGCTCTGTTTCTGTCCGCCTGGGTCGAAGGGCCGTATCACACAGGACGGGCTGAAAGGAAGAGAATAGGTAAAATACAGCAATGCAGGGATGTGCATGGTGCAAGCTTCAGGTGCTCAGCCTCGCATGGAGACTCCAGAACATCCTGAAACCAAACACGTGGTGAAGCAGCAGCCAGGAGGCCGCTCGGTAAGATCCCCAGTGCAGGTCAATGTCAGATTAGCTTGTCTCAGCCTAGCTGCAAGCTGGCGGGTAATGTGATTAAACAATAAGCATTTTGTCCCAGTAATGAATCCTGGCATCCATCTTTCTGATATGATTAAATCAGTCTGGAGACAAATTCTTCATTTCTGACACCAGGTCACTGCACAAGTATGCGTTTTGGTTGTTGGTTTGTTGGGGTTTTTTTGCTTTTTTTTTTTTTTTTTTAATTTAGATACTTGGTTAAGCAAGCTGCTACAAGCAGTAACGAGGTCACTCAGGATTAATTTCTACCTTGGTAAATGGCAGGGAGCATGGAGCATTTTTGTTTGCTCAGCTGTGGATGTTGATGAGTTGATGGTGGCTGCCTTCTTTCTCCAGAGGGGGCACTCACCCTGCATGCACACACACAAAGAAATACGTTGTTCCCATTTGCTCAATGTTCATTGACTCCACTCATTAATAATACCATGCAAAGCCCAGTGTGACTACCTGAACAGGATTATGCCATAAAGTATGCAGAAAGCTGTTAAAGGGCCATATAATTATTGTCATTGATGTAAAGTCCCTTTCATGGCAGTTCTGATGCTTGCAGGTTAAAGAAGGCTTTGCAAATACACTATCAGCCATTCACAATTAACTTGGTTATTGATGGCACTCCATAAATGTTTAAACACACTGAAGGAGAAGTAATAAATGGTTGATTTGTTTTCTTGACTGCAGCTGCTGCAGGCTTGCTCTGTTTGTATATAATTCTTTATTCCACTTAACACCAGTGGATATATCTTCTCTTACCCCCCTCTTTTAAACTAGGCTAATGAGATATCTTCTGTATTTACTGCAGGCTAAAGGGAACTGCCCGCTGTTCAGCCCTGTTAAAAAAAATCTAGCCGGCCATCACCCAGCTTCATCTGTTTGGTTCTCAGGGGTTTAAGGGATTACTCAAATACTACCTGTGGAAATGTGGATGTTTCCCGTCTTCCAGCATGTCACTTTTGCAAACAGTGGTTTTAGCCCAGAAGTTTTTGCCATCTCCTGAAATCTGTTTTCAGGTTCTTCCCTGGCCATTGTACTTAGCTGGAGGATCTCAGATGAAAAACATAAACTCTTTGCTCTGCCATGCATGGAATGCCTGGCATTCATTTCCATTAACTAGTGCACACATATATACTCACCCCTGCTCTAGATACCTTGTAAATCCAAAATCATCCGGTCTTTTCTGCAGATCTAATCTAGGACTTCCTTTCATTCATCATTAAGATCTGCAAATACAATATGCACTCCAGTGCAAGTCTCAGGAGTTTAAATGTTGATGCATGAATCTTTGTCTTAAACGAGTGCCGCCTTTCTCTTTGGTAGCCACTGTAGTAATTCACAGGGCACAGACTACAGGTTTGGTTAAAGATTTGAAAAGAGGAAAAAAAGTAACTGTGTGATCAACAAGAAATCTTAACTTTGGTGCTGTGGAATCAGCAGGCAACACCGCTGCAGAGCTTAAAAATAGCTGTCCTTGCTCCATGTCCTTTTTCACTTGCAGCACTAGTTTGTAGACTCTTCTAATCACTCAGTTTGCTTTCCTGTGGGCATCAGCTAGTGTAAAAAATAGTCCATTCAGTGGAATATATCTCCTCTGAAGGACAAGATTGTTCTTTTCTCTTCAAAAAAAAATCTCTGAAAAAGGGAAATGTTTGCTAAAAATCCCTTCAGAGTTGCTGTACACTCGATTGCGTTTGTATTGGTATATGGTGCCCTTCTTCAGCCCTCGGGGCACTGAAGTGCCCATGCACTAGAGGCTCCCCACCTTACAGGTAGAAAGGAGAGATGGGTAATAGCCATAAGCTCTCTGCTTGCAACTTTCACGCACATCCACTCATAAAGCTGAGCTCCTCTTCCCTCTTCATTCAGTCTCAGGAAAACCATGGCCTTTGTGCCCTTGGTGTGGGATGAGCAGCACGGAAGTCTTGGCGTGAGATATTTGCGAGAGCTGCTCTCACTTTTCCCAGGCTGGTTGTTCCTGTGCAGGTCTCAGCTATTTGTGCTGTAAATCACTGACATGCCACAATCCATGATGAAGAAACCCACAATCAATTCTGGTTTACCTAAATACTCCGAGCTGCAAACTGTGGTGTTTCATCATCTGCTGCCCACACGGCGATGCGGTGCAGGTAAAGCCCTGTCAGCAGCAGAAGGGGTTCCTGTGAAAGGGGTGATGTTCATGTGGCTCACTTCAGTAGTGACAGTCCCAACTGTAGTTAAATACAGCCAGATTTCAGCTGGTGCACTTGGGAAGGAAAATTGCTGGTGGATCCACAGAATGAGAGAGTCTGTCTTGGAAGGTGGTGGCTCTGGGATGAACTTGGGCGTTATCATGGGCAACAGCCACAAAATGAGTTCTCAGCTCTGCAGCAGAAGGACAACCCTGCTTGTGCATGAAAAGAATCAAGTGGAATTAGGGGAGTAAACCCAGCTCTGTCCTCAGGACTGTAGTGATGGCTGCTGGAAGACTGCATCCACTTCTGACATTGCCTCTTCAGGAGCGACAAGAAGATCTTACACAGACCTCAAAGGAAGGCTATGAAAATGATTCAGGGGAAGGGAAACGAGTTACATGACCTGAAGCACAGAGAACTCTATTCATTAGCTTATTAAAAGATGGAGAGGAGATTTTATCATTCATTTTAAGAACATGTACATGGAGAGGAGTCTTGAGAGTCAAGAGTCTTCTGACCTTGCAAAACAGAGCCTAACAAGAAGGTTGGAAAATGAGTGTGGAGAAATTCAGCCTTGAAGTAAGACAGCATTTTCTAGCAGCCAGACTGAGCAGAGCTGGCTGTGGACTTGCAAGCGGATTGTGTGTAATGAGATTCAGTATCTTAAAAGAAAAGAATTTCCATCCAATTTCAGTGAGAAACTCTTCCTTGTCTGTTAGCGCTGGTGGGAGCCTGGGTTGCTGGCGTGATCATACTGCTGTCGAAGCCTGAACCATGGTCCTGCAGCACCATCCCCTTTCTGCTGCCTTACAGTTACACTCACTCATCCCTGCTCCCCAAAGGCAACACTTGTGCCAGAGTACTGTCACATGCACAAAGGGACCAGAACATTTGAACTCTGCTTTCTTGGCTTTATTTGATGTTTTTTTGACATTAATTGAAGTACAATCCCGGGCATTTTAAACAATTTCAAAGTTCTCCCTATGTGGTAGCTGCAGCCAGGCAAAAGAAACAGGAAACCATTCTCCTCTTTAGGGGTGACTTTTTTTTTTTTTCCCATTTACTTAGGTGTAGGCATGAATGGAGGCACTGGGCATGAATTTAACCCTTTCCCTGGAAAGGGTCTGTTAAATAGCATTAGCAGGTAGAAAATGACAGATGTGACTAATCCATAAAAGCCTCACTGCAAAGCAGAAATATCATGTACTGACCTTCTGTTGAAGGGAAATCAGGAAGAGAGTCAAGGCAGGTCTTTATTTAGTTTTAGTTCTTTGTTCTTTTCCCTTTTTTTCTGCCATTTCACTTGCCCAGCAGCTTAGATCTAAACAAAGTATCAATACATCCCATTGCGTTACACCAGGGACACATTCGACCCATTTATTAAAAAAAAAAAAAAAAAAAAAAAAAAGCTTCATTAAAGCAAAAGGTATTTGAAAAGGTGCCTATGTGTAAAAGAACATGTTGGGAGCTAATGGGGGCTTTCAGGGGACTTGACTGTACCAGTGATAATTGAAACAAACAGACCTCAGTGGCCTGAGCTAATTCAGTGGAGCTATATTCCTCTTCCTTTTATATTATACATGCAGTAGTTGAGCACTCCCCAGCTCCCCACTGGCATTAAGAGTCACTTACAGCTGTTCTCCTCTCCCTAATAACGGCGCTCTGTGGAGTTAATGGTGGGCTCTGAGGGCCTGATGAAGTGCTGCAGGGCTCTGACTCTGCCAGCCAGAGGACTTGCCATATGCCTGGGGAACTTCACCTCTGTTGGGACTCAATTCAGCTGAAACTCCCAAGGTGAAATTTCATTTAGGTCGGTACATTTCTGCACTAACAATTACAGTTATGCGGTGAGCGCTTTCTTTTATTTCTGCTGGGCTGGTGTCTGTTGTATGTAAGCAGATATGTACTGCCTTCACCCCTGCCGTGGTGACCCCAATTGTAGAAGGAGAAAGGAAATTGAGATTTAAATGGGGAAAACTTTGGTTCAAACAAAAATAAATAGATAAAAACCACCAGAAAAGCCAAAGCCTTTTTGTGCCGATTCTCTCTACTGCTGTGCTCACAGAACAAGGAGAAGAGGAGTAAAGTAGGAGGCTTTTCTATCTGATACACTCATATCAGTCTAAGATAACCCATGGAAGACAGTGAATTTATTCTAATTTTATAGAAAAGCAGAAAAATCAAATAGAATATATTAGATATATAAAAATATACAGATACTATATAGAAAGCAGAATTTGTGTTGGTCATAGTCACTACTAAGCATAAGCAACAATGCCCAAATGAATGAGACAATATCTATGGAAGATGGAGAGACAGTGACTTCCATGATAACTTTTATGCCTGTCTCTGCAGAGCCTTGAGCAGGTGGCCACAGCCCAGTGTGCCCCACAAGCCAGCTGCTGACGCTACACACGGTGCCTTTGGGCTGGCCAGTGGAGGACTGTCTCTGGTCATGCTGCCCACGGGGGGAAGGGTCCCCCTTTTCCTCCCAGCCTGCATCAACACCCGTTTATCCCAGCAGCCAGGGAACATCAGGAGCTATGGAATTTGTTGGTGCCGGCCATGGAGCTGCATTGGTGGAGCCCCCAGCAGAGTTACTGCCAGGCTGCACAATGGACATGCTCTGCAGTATCCCAGCGATTTGTTACAGGTAGGTTACGTTTCCAAGTTTTACTTCACAACCACAGAACTGCAAACTTCATATATTCATTTGCTTGGACTCTTCTTTTGTTGTTCTGCTAATTGTTGCATGTTTTTAACCCCTAACTACCTATCAGTGCAACAAATTTAGTTTAGAACGTCTTTATTCTTAAAAACAAAAACAAAAACAAAAACAAAAACCAACCCTGTATCTGTTTATTTATAGATGTTTCTCTTGTGCAGTCTTGACAGATTAGGGAAGCTGCGTGCTTAATCTGGGGCCATAGGAAATCCTCCCACCTGTGCTCTCTGGGCCTGTGTTGGAGAGCGATCCGGCTTGCACCATACCTCATCCTCCCCTTGCTCCATTTGATGTCCCCGGGCAGCCCAGGGTGTGCAGCTGGGCAGTATGAAGAGGAGGCAGGGAGACACGGGGACAGGGATTCCTCCTCTAGCTTGTCCCCACGTCTCTGTGGGTGCTGCACAGAGAGGGAAGGTTTGCTGTCATGTTGTGATGGGCAATGGCAGCCCCCGTCCTCCCTGATGAGTTGGCTGAGGTAGCGCTTAGAGCAGAGCAGCAGAGTCAGGAGGGAGGTGGCTCTGCAAACATCTACCAGGAAACACATACTTCAGGCTTTAGTCCCTTGAGGGGGTTCAGGAGCACCAGGGACTGGATATTTTATAGGAATATTGGTCTGTTGGAACCATCTACATCCACTTGGGTCCAACATGCCCTGGACAGGTTTTGCTCCTTTCAGATCTGATGCTGTATACAGCTACTGTGAGCAAGGAAATGTGCCTCTGACCTTTTGAAATTGTAACTTCTATCAGTCATGTCTCCTGCTAATTGCTGCTGCAGTTCATGGCCCTGGGTGGAAGGAAGAGTGTTACAAAATGGCCCTTGCAAAATATAAATTATTTTAATTACAGTCAACATGCGCTTAATGTGAAACACAATGAAGTAAGTTTCCAGCTGGCTTTTTTAACTGCATCTATAAAATGCAGAAGCATATCTTGGCTGTACAAAAACTGGGTGTGCTTGTGTGGGGTTTACTGAAGTACCGGGTTGCAGGCCGCAGGCCCTGGAGTTCACACATGTGCACCACTGTCCTACACACCTCAGTGAGGATTGCCCTGTCATAGAACAGACAGGCTTGCGGTTTTTGCAGGTGCAATTAGGGAAGTTTGCTAAAAATGCATTCTAATATTTCAATATTTAATTTTTTTTTTTTTTTCCTTTCTTTTTGCATTTGGTAGATGGGTATCAATATCAAATATTTTTCTGCTGAGATGCTGCAGCTAAGTAATAAAGTTTCCTGCAGGCTCAAGGTAAGCCTAGCCTCACTTCACAGATACCTTCTTTTTGAAATAATGACTTTCCTCTGTAGCAAGGTTCATCAGGAAAGGTGCAGGTACTAACCTAAAGCATCTGCTAAAGCCCTGGCTTGTAGTTCATCGCTATTAAGCAAAGCTCTTAAGCATGTTTCTTTACTGAAAGCCTAAGGTCCGTGTCACTCTTTGCTGAATAGGGATTGATTTAAAATTGTGCTTAAATACCTTGTGGAATGGAGACACATAAAGAAATACGCAGCTGGAGTTTCTCTTCATTTGCACTGATACGAATCAAGCATAAATTCACTGAAACTGGTGCTAGATGCAGGAAAAGAATTAGTTCCCAGGCATATTAGAAGATAGCCGTGAATATTTCAATTGTCTTGCAAAACTAACCCATATTTTTAGGAAACTAAAACTATAAGCCATGGCTCTGATTTAAAAATCAACACCTCAGCTGCCAGCAACACGGCCCGTTAGCTATTCCATTAGCCCATGTCTCCTTTCCAAAAAGATGTATTTGAATGTTCATGTAATCATGCTATCATGTTGGCTGAGCATCCTTCAGAGCTTTCTAATATACAATAATATGGCTATCACTTTGTGCCTAATGTTTCATAAAAATGCCATATATAATATTACCTTCTTGGCTTCCTATCTTCTTTAATGAAAGGTTGCAGAAGTTTCATTTCCAAATGGTTACTCTACCAATCATAAAAAAAAAAAAAAAAAAAAGAAAAAGCTAGGATGCTATTGTAAAATTCTTTCTAACTGTGATGGTGGGGAGGAAAGTGGGCATCCTATTACCTATAGTACTGAAAAGCAGGAACATAATAAATGTACTATCAGCTATGGTAATCATCACATCTCATTTCTGCAATTATATATTATATTTGTGTTTACGTTCAGCATTTCTTATGTCTCCCATGTTATAAGAATATGAGAGAGACAGGATCTGGAAAATCACAATAGACACACCAACCCTTGACTTTGCTGACATTCCTCCAAGTATTAACTTACGTAACAAATATATGGATATGTAGAAACTGATACAAACATCTTCCCGAGTAACATACAGATGTGGTGTTTGTGCCTTCTGGTACCTAGCTGCCCGGTAACATTGTCCTATGTATTCAAAGATAAATTCTCATGAGCAATTACCTCTCTGTGCTATGCTTCCTGTAGTTCTCAGGAACAAGCTGAACTCTGGTTTCTGAAAAATAGGCTTGTGGGAGATTAATTCCCCCACCCCCGCCACCCCCATCATTTCTGATCCATGTCTCTCTTTTTAAAGGCTTGGAAAGGCTACAGAGTCATTTATACTCTAACTTTTCCTAGTCGAATATTTTAGGTACCTGACTTTGCCCATCTCTAATAAGTGGGCAGACATCTGAAAAGCTGCTCACTATTTCTGTGGGTTCATTGACATTTTGAAAATGTGCTTCTTTTTATCATCTCCAAAATGTCTTCCCCTACAAACATCATACTTAGAATGATTTATTAGCCTTTCTGGAGATTTCGGCCTTTTAATGCCTGCTGGGGAATTTTTCAGGAGATTGCAAGGATGTAAGAAAATTGCACTGGAATGCATACATATAGATGTATACATATATATGTAGGTATATATACACAGATATGTGTATATATAACACAATTGGCTAACAGCAAGTTGGATTAATCTAGATTTATGAAGAAAAGAAATATGAAAAGCTGATGAGGCAAGAAAAGGACGTGCAAAAACCTTTTCTTAAGGTCTGCAAAAAGGAACTGATTTGAAAATAGATCTTGTTTATGTAGTGCAGGGAACATCCTTATTTTCGCATCACCATCAGCACTTGGGTCTGACTTCTTAGACCCAAGTGTGGCTAAAGCACTCATAGCTTTTGTGCTGAATTTCTTGTCCCAAGCTCTTACACACCTGAATCAAGGCAACACAGAGGCTCCCAGCAGCAGCAGGTGGCCTTCCAACAGGAGTGCAACTCTTCCAGTCACACAGGAGCTCTGACTCTTCATCAGTGGAGTTTTAGTCCAAAATACTTGCTCTGTCACCCAACAAAGAGCGAATGCGGTTGATCCTTTAGGCTAATGATAGTACTGTTGAAAATTTAGATGCTTATCTATCAATGTTGGAAATCTAAAAAGCAGTGACTCCCATATGTCTGTCCAGATTTCTTCCCTGTTTACCAGATGGAAATGCAGATGCTGTGCTGTGTTTGCAGAGTGAGCCCACTCAATTCAAAAACCTCATATTTCAGGTCTGTAGAAACCTGAATACTTGGTGCATATTGTCAAAAGTTGCATGTATGCCTACCCATTTGTCCAGACTGGTCAAGAGCAACAGCTCTGTCTGGACTATTGGCTGTCTGCAAAGCCAGCAAGTGTCTACAAGAGCAGAAAGGAAGTCAACAACATGTGAAAAGTGTAATTTGTGAGCAAAGGACAAAATGTGGCACATGAGGCCGAGAGAGGGCATTTCAGTGAGTTTCTAGTACAATATTTAGCTTTGTAATCAAAGAAAGGGGCAGAATTAACAATTCTCTGCAATAACTTATGTTGTTGGGGTGACATGAAGAGGCAGAGCGTGATGGTGCAGCTTTTCCCTTTCCACACCTCTCCTGAACTACAGCAGTAATCCCCTGCACCGCCACTCATTTCTATGAATGCTACTTGTTTTCTTTAACCTTAATAGGAGTTTCAAAGACTTGAAGCTGTCTGCAGTCTTCTTGAATCCTTTTGGAGATAATCAGGCTGATGTGCTAATCACATTTGTGCTGTATTTAAAAATAGTGGGATAAAGTCTGAAAAGTGCTGAGCAGCACTATTCACCTGCAGCTTGTTTACAAGCAAAGCAGAAAGATAAGAGGTGGTGGACAGCATAGCAAATGGGGATGTCCAGATGCTTTGCATTTGAATTAGAAAATAAGCCAAACCCTGATTATTCACTGGATTGAGATTTCTTTGCTGAGGTGGTGGGTGAGCAGGGGAGAATAGTTGTCTCAGCTGGATCACATCTGAGGATAAACACCCCAGGCTGATCCTTCCTCAGCCCTGTGAGCAGTCTCTGATCTGTGGGATTTATGCTACACATGATTAGGTGTGAAACGGAGAGGAAGTTTATTGCAGAACGCTTGGCATGGGCTTGGGGAGTAAATTGATAAAGACGACATGTACATTGTCAAGTTGGGTGTTCTTAATTTATAGAAACCCTGAGAGCCATTACTCAGTTCCACCAGTGCAGTTCTCCCTGCCAAATCCTACTGTATTTATAGAAATAAATAAAAAGGAAGAACTGGTTGAAGATGAAGAAACCGCTAACACAGACATGCACAGACTTATACAAAATGCTCAGGTTTCAAGGTCTGACAGTCTTTATTTAAAGAGAGCTCTTACACCAAAAACTAGCCAATGTAGAGATGTGCAAAATGAATTAATTCTCCAGCTTTCAGAGGGTGTCTTGGGTATAATATAAACCACTCTTTCCAGTCCCATAATTGGGTGCAAAACTGGAAGGAAAAAGGCAATACACTTAAAACTTCCTCGAACCATTTACACCATATCTCATCCTAAAATGATCACGCTTGATGTCAGAGAGCGCCTGCCCACAAGTGGGTTAAATCTGTTATTCTGACTGCCAGGTGCATTTTAAACTACCAGGAGAATAAATAGGCTGCAGATCTCTTTCTGCTGTCCTGGTTCCGAGTGGGCACAAAGAAGGAAAAGGCTCTCATTCACGGTGATGCACTGCAGTGTCCCACAGCCTCCTTCACCTGTGGTCTGGGTCTCCTCATCCTCCGTGGAGGCAGTGTCTTGGGGGTCTTGTCTGGTGAGCTGGAGATGAGGGCACTGCACAGGAAAGGGAGGATGTCAGGACAAATCTACAACGTCTCAACTGCCTTGAGCCTCGCTGCAGCAGTGGCTGAAGACAGAGGAGCTTCTGACACATTAGTTGCCCTTGGTGAGAAGGCACTGTCCATGTTAGTTTTGGATGTCGCTGCTAATGAGTATGATTATTCTCCAGCTCACATGTCTCTTCCCATTAATCATGGCATACCACTGCCTGACATCCTGAACATGTTCTCTTTCTGCTTTGCATCGTGCAGCCTGCTGCATAAATGGCAATGCAAATGTTTCCTTGATAATTTTGTCACACCAAATCTGATCAAATTTATACGGTGTCATGCACACTCACACACATGCTCAAAGACATTTGCCCTGAGGCATTAAAGCCAAACTTCACTTTCTTAGTTGAGGAAACCCAGCAGGAAGTTTTCCAGAGTGCTTGCGCATTAAGTGACCTGGTTTAATCAGTTTTATGGGCTGGCTGAGCTTTGTGGTACAATAGAAAGACATGGCGGTAGTGCTCTGTGAAAAAAAGCACTGTCTACTCATGCACAGGGAATGGATTTGAAGACCAGCCTTAGTCAGAGCCTTGCATAGATCACTTTGTGGCTTTGTGCCTTGATTAGATAAACCTTCCCTATAGGTTTATTTACTGGAGGCTTAATTAATCTGTTTGCCATGTACTTTCAGATGGGGTATGCTCAGACAGTGTTAAGACAACAGTAAGAAGAGTCACTTTCAGTGAAAGGGCACCAGCAGCCATCTCTCAAATCTGAGCTTCCTAATTCCAGCTCTAACACACGGATTCCCTCAGCAAACACATGGCAAGTCTTGTGCAACATCAATTCATGGGCTGAGCACTGCTGGACTTGTTGATGTGACTGCTTTTCTCTAATTCTTTCCCTTTTCAACAGAGAGCTCCCTCAAAGGCTTTTTTTGAAGCACAGAGCTGTTCCAGACCTTGAGAGATGAAAGCCAGTCTGAGCAAGGTTTTGAGAAGGAACTATCAGAGTTTGAGCTCAACTGCCAGCTTCTCCTCCTGACATCAAAGCCCATCTATTCTCATTTGCTATAGCCTCCATATTTCAAAGGGTGACTAATTCCACTTTCTCTAGCCTCTTGAGACCTGTATTTTGCTTCTAGTCTTTTTGATGGTTTGATTTCATATGTACTGCTAGAGAAATAGGTGAAGGCCTGTTGTGCTGGGAGACCTCTGGCAATGTCCAGCTTCATTCAGCTGTTGGCCCCCACCTAAAAAGCTGTGAAGTGAAATCAGAAGAAATCAAACATCATGCAGGTAAGCAGAAAAAACAGTTTGGCTTCCTATGATATGGGGAATAAAATCTATCTCTTTTTGATGTGCAGAAACAAAAGGGGGAAAAAGCATTCCCTGTTCGGGAGTGATATTTTGTCTTCTTTTTGACAGCAGATTTAAGTCTGAAACCTCTTCAATGTGAAAGCCCAGCAGCTGGACATGATACGAACAAGGGTTTAGCTGAGACCTCACCCTATGCCTCTGTATTCAATCTAGTGTGGCAGCAGTGATGCTGAAGATAAGCGTTGCCCTCCATGCTACAGCCAGTGCATGAGCAAAACAGAACATTAACAGCTGCTCAGTGCATTGCATCTTTATTTCCAAAGCTTTTTACGTAAAAAATTAAACATTAGCAGCTGTTTGCAGGCGAATATGTAGCAATTCCTCATTTGGCATAATAGCCCTGAAGGACTACTAAAACTTTTATCTGTTCCACTCAGTGACATTACCCAACTGACAGATCTGAGGAAGAGCAAGGAGGGCAACATTATAATCAGGGGCTTATTGATTGTGTTAAAAAATTAAATAAAAGGTTTTATGCAGTGGAAATGCATCCTTCTTGCTAGCCATTAGATGGGAAAGAGTGACACAGAGTTTGGGTGCCACAACAAGGCAGGAGGCAGCAGCAGGCTGCAGAGATCACTCTAGAGTGGATCCCAGAATCTCATGAGCTGTGGGGAAGGGTGGACAGCATATCTTTGGTTGGTCGGACAAGTGTGGCAGCACTCAGTGCCTTGGAGGACTGTGAGATTGTGCAGCTATGAGGCCCCATTGCCTGGCACTGCAAAGCAGAGTGCACCTTCCCCTTTGTCTGCTCGGGCTTTTAGCCTTAGGTGTGGATGACTCTGTGATCTGGCCTGGGCAGAGAAGAGAGTTAAGCTGTACATTTCCACCTCAGCCTGCCTTGACAGGAGCTGCTGCAAAACATTTAAAGTAAGTTCACAAGCCTTCAGGTTCCCTGGGGAGAAGAAGCTCATTTGTGGCTCTCAGAGCTATTTCTTGGCTGTTGACTGACCCTAAGCAGCATTACTGTCTCGGTGGCATGCTGGTCACGTTTTGAGTTTCCCTTATGTCCATGGGGCTGAGGAACAGGCAAGTCTTTCCAGCTATTTTAGGTCTCCCGCATCTCCTGAGTCTGTTTAGCCCCATACCAAACAAGTCTTGCTTTTTTCTTGTTAGTGCATGTGCATGTGCCTGCTCCTGTCTCTTCATCTTGTTCTGTCTCCTTCATGACTATCCATGGGAAATGATGTCACTTCTTTCCTTTTCTTTCTGTCTTGAGTTCAGAGAATGATGTCTCTCAGTACAGAAAGTAGCCCCTAGCTCCTTGAGAAAGACCTGGATGAAAGAAATAGAAATCCCTCACACCACTGTTAGTGATCTGACCCCAAGGAGATCTCATGGATGCTTCACTCAGCTGCTCCCTAAATGATATGCAACTGTGTCCTTGGAGGGTAGTTTTCCATTCTGGAGGGTCAAAGAGGCAGTTTGAGGCAGTTTAATTCAATGGTTTTGTTCTGTTATACCTGAATTCCTCCTCATCCGAAGAATATTTTAAGCGCTGGGCAAACTGGTAATTCTGTCAGATTCTAATATGTCTATATAGTGACAGACATCCAGCTGATGTAAATCAGTATATGCTGCTGAAGTCAAAATTAGAAGCTGGCCAAGTATTGAAAAAGTTTGTGTTAGACCATTTATTTTTATTTAATTATTTCTGGAGGCAAACTTTGCTTATTCCCTTCTAGAGCCCAGGAGCTCCCCCATTACCCATTTTACCTGCTTTTCCTTGATGCTACTATTGCAGGCAGCGAGAGAGGAGGTTCTCAGGATGATGCTTGCAACCTCTGCATCCCAGCAGAGCTAAGGAGTGGGAGCCCAGGGGCTCAGTGTGCTGGGGTGCATTCAAAGGTGGGGATAGACGTGGTTTAAAAAATACACTGGTAAAAACAGAAATGCTGCAAAAAAGCCCCAGAGCTGCTTTAGGACATCAGGACTGGAAAGGTAACATGGGGTCCCCCTACTCCATAAGTTGTCCTTGTTAATCATATTTGCTATTCTATGCCATTTTATATACCAATACTCTATAAATTTTTGCTGTTCATATCCCCATGGAGCTGTCAAAGTGGAATATGCATTTCTCTCTGCACTAACTGGGATCTTCTCAACTATGTAGAGCTCTCCGAGCTGCCTCAGCAGGCCTTTTAAGTGGACTTTTAGTTCTTGATACGATCAGCTGGCACACAGTGGTGGCAGAGCTTAGATGAGCACAGGCTGTGTGGGTCCAAGTTTTACCTGGCACTTCCACAACCAAGCGAAGGAATGAAAAGCCCTGCCTGAACCCTTCTGCTGTGAGGCAGTTGTTGTTTTGGGGGAGCATGGGGTCAGATCAGGTCAGACTCTGGCAGCAGTGACATGGGGAATTAATGAAAAAATGAGGTTGTAGTTACATCAAAAGATTGCTGCATTGAAGTGTAGTAATTGCCAGAACAGGAGATTTGAAATATCTGATAGCTCTTTTATGAGATTACCAGTTATCAGAAGGAAAAAAATGAGAATTAAAAAAACCTATGTGTAGGAAATTAGGAAAAGGAACAGAAATGGCAACATGGCATTTTGGATCCTGTTCTCAAAAGTAGAGCACCAGTGAGACAAAGCCAGCACTGAAACTACTGGAGACATTATCAGTCCTTCCAGACTGGCAGAAATTTAAGGATTCGTACATGTCTAATGGAACGATTGTTCACTTAATATCTATTTTTCTATGAGATGATCCTGGCATCAAATCTGATATCCTCCTAACCTATCCAAGTATTTCTGTTGATAAGAGCAGGTAGAGGCCATTTCAGAGCTGGTGGATGACCACACTCCCTGTGCACAGTTGGAGCACAGAAGATGACAGACTTCAGTGAGGAATAACTCTTTGGAAGGAAGATGCAGACACTTAGTGAAACTAGGCAAAGTGTTCAATCCATTTATCAAAGAATATACAGTTCTCATTTCAAGGCAGGTGAGGCATTGATGATAACTTCCGAATGCAGAAACTTAATCTACATCCAGAATATTTTTAATTAACGCTCTGCAGCTACCAAAGGCAAGAAATCAGCAGAGAACTTATGAATTTGATGTTGGTTCTTGGATGATACCAGGCTATGGGACTTACTTCTGTGTGCTGTTTCATTCCTCTTGACCATTCCATCAAGCTGTTCTGTGCAAAGTGAAGAGATGTAACAGAAGTGAAACTGTTGTCTGTCTAATTTTTCAGGGCAAAAATATATTTCTTTCTCAAATTAAGGGGGAAAACACACATCGTGAAAATTACAGTCGTTACTTTGTTATTGTTTCAGCTGCTCCACAGGAATACCAAATGCTAAACTTTAACTTTTGTGACTGAGGGGATGGCAGTGAGCACATAATTGCCAAATTTACAAAAACGAGGAAAAAAAAAAGGTGGGGATGGGGAAATATTAAATGATCTCATCCTTCTGAGCCTTAATGGAAATGAATCGAAGCTGCTAGACAGCTCAGGAAGGCAATTACAGGGAAATAATCTGTGGTGTTTAGTGAAGCGGTGATGTGGGGCATGCTGAACATGATGGATCTGCCTGCTATTTCCAGTTAATAATAATGCACTTTAAGAAAAGGCGGTGCTGCACATGTTTGTGCTTTTGTGTCTGCTCGTGTAGTAGAGGAGCCAGCCATTATTTAATTTTTTTTTTCCTGCACTGTGAATTGCCTTGAATCCTGTGGTTGGAGTGGCTTCCCCTCAAGGCAAAGCCTCTGTAAGGCAGTATTTGCTTTTGTGGAGATCTTGCTTAGCCTTCTTTCCAGCAGTCTAGCTGCTGGAAATTTGTGGCTTAGGGAGCTGTCATACTCTTTGAGAGTTGGTATGTGCCCTGGTTGATAGCTGTCCTTAGCTGAAGTCCCTGATATAGGTCAGAACTTGTTGTTAACAATAAAAAGTGTGTGTGCCTGGAAATAAATTCACTTATTAAGAGAATCAAGCAGGGAAAGACTTTTTCTCTCCTTAAACCTTAGGTCTGCCTTTCTGCTACAGGGGTCTAGAGACAGCGGAACAAGCTGTTACAAAAGAGACTTAAAACTGTCCTGAACTTTCTCCTGAGGTTTGAAAAGTTGGTTTAGATTCTCCTACACTCACTTGAAAGAAGAAGCACCCATCACCTGCAAGACGTGTTGCTCACAGGAGGACCGTGAGGGTCTGCAGGTCCCGCAGTGATGGAGCAGCCTCGCTGCTTCAGGTGAACTGAGAGGCTGGTTCTGCACTGCACCGTGCTTTGCCTCTGCCTGGCAGTATAAGCAGCCCTGAAACTGGCTTTAAATGACCATGGGGTACAAGTGAGCCTTGAGGAAAATGGTAATTGAACCCAATGAGCGTCTGTGCAGTTTCTGTTGGTACAAACAAGCTCTCTCATTCTACTTTTCTACTTTCTTCTACTGTAGGTCCTAAATCCAACATAATGGGTTTTTTTAAACACTATGTTTTGTCAAGCTATCCAATGCAACCACTAGGCATCATTAATTTATTCTGCATTTAGTTTGTGGCCTCTGTCAAGCTGATTCAGGCTCCAAAATCCTCAGTCAGATTTCCAGGCCAAATATATTAGAATAAGCCCAGAGAAATGTAATAAAGACAAACCCATTTAAATATTTATCTGCAATGAACAGAATGAAATTCCAAACTCTTGAGACTTGCTTGTTGCTAATGATTTGCTAATAAGTCAGTCTGATGCAGGCTGACAAGGAAATACTTTTCCCTGTGTGAGGGCTTGTGTTTCTCTCTCATACTGATTACTTTATGGAAGAGCGTTCTTCACCTGTAGATACCTGGAAGTCAGGTGAGAAGGGAAAGAACGAATCAACATATGATGCCATGAGAGCGTTTCCAGAAGAGGCATTGCAGAAGAGTAAACAGAATTCATGGTTTTACTGTCCAGAGATTTATTTATGAGTAACATTTCATAAACTCTACATCTCATTCCAGATCTGGGACCTGCTTCATTATAGCCCAGAAATGGAAAATGAAGATGTATTCTGTCCTGTTTTTCTATAAAATGTGAAGCTAGTTTAGTGCTGGTGAAATGTTGCAACCAATCATGCCTGCAGATTCAGACCCTCTAGTTACCTTCATGCTGTGCTGAAAGCTTTTGCCGTCTCCTGTGCCTGTAGGTCCCAACACCAACCTAATGGCAGATCATCGAGGAGAAGGTCTGTCCTTTCCGTCAGTTCATCCAGGCAATAGTTCTCATGCTCCCACGAAAGGTACTACACATTACTGGCAAGACCTTATACAATATCCAAAGCACACTGGACATAGGCATCATTTGCTATTTTCCCTGCTCCATAAATAGCTCCATAAACAGCTCTCTATTTACAGAGAAATATATTGATTGCTCTAAGCTGGACTCCTCTAGAATTTGATTCCCTCAAGGATGGTTAAGGTTGTTTATAAAACAAGAAAATATAGCATAAGTATGTGAACAGGGTGGCTGTTTACAAGGAGTAAATCTAAAAAATCAAACTGAAAATTAGAGGGATGAAATTTATGCATAAAATAGGCTTCAACTCACTGCATACCTCTGGTGGGAACAAAGAAAGTAGAGATGTGGATTTTGAGATTGTCATTACTTTTCTGACATTTCAAAATGCAACTTTACAACTTCTTTGTTTTAAAATAGCAACCTTTAAAAATTAACCTTCATCATAAAGAGTTTGGGGGGAAATGCAAAAAGGTGACGATTGCATCAACCTGGATTCCCATCTCAATTCCTTTAGATTTGCCTTTCGACTTTCAATCAGTGCCCTGATCTGCAGACTCTGCCACCGACACCTGCTTTCCTTGAGCATTGGAAAAATGAGCTGCCCGGTGTGAGGCCGGGACAGGCGCCTTTCCCAGAGCCAGGCATACATTTTACATTGTTTGTAGTCTACATTTCTGATTCATTACTCCGTGGTACAAGAGTGCATGCGTGTGTGTGGAGGGGGGGAATAATTGTGCCATTAATGATTGCTATTTTGATTACAGGATGCAATTGTCACTGCAGTTGGAAGCCAATCAATGCGTTGTGAGTGGGAGCCCGCTGGTACTTTCCAATGGTCCTTGATTAAAAAGGAAGCTCTTGGCTATCTTCAAGCAGCAGGAGAGGAAACAGCACGGATGAAGGTGAGGCAAGTGCCAGACTCTCACTCCCGATGGATCACAGCTCATTTTCACTGTAGTTTAGTCATGCAATCTGCTTTTTCCTCAACTCTGAGGCCTTTTTCCCCCTTTGCTCCCAACCAGACAATATCTAGAGCAGCCTCTGATTTTCAGTGACAAAAACTGAGTGCTCAGATCTTTGCTCTGGCATATTTTCCTGCAAATTAAATACACGATGTGCTTTCACAATCCGTCTTCAATCTATATATGCTATTGCTTGCCTTTCCACATACCCCTTTTCAATGCAGTTGCAGATAACCAAGTGAAACTGTAATGCAGCTCAAAACTAGCAGCAATTTACAGATACACTATTTGAGTCCAGCAGTAAGGCATTTTAATTAAAGTGATGGTTGAAGGTGAAAATATACCATGTTTCTCCCAGATTTTCTGTGGATTTTTAGATAGTGGAATTTTTCTCTCCTGGAAATTTCCTGGCACCAGGTGTGTCAAATCTTTTCCTAAGAAGAAAGGAAAAAATAGAGGGAGATTGTTCTCCTGTTGTTGTTGTTTGGTTTTTTTTTCCTACAAATGGAAAAATGTGAGCAAGCTCATCTAAACTTCAATATTTTAACCAATAACTCACCAGAAGGCATTATGGTGACAGGAAGGAGTAGGGAGAAATTAGCACTGAAACAGTCACAAATTTTTGAATTGTGTCTCTAAGTCCTATAAATCTGAAATGAGGCACCTAAATTATCACCTTACCTGTAGATGTTGTGAATGCACACAATCTTTGGTCCAACAAAGCAGTACTTGTTGCTGAAGAGCACCTGGGATCAGACTGTTTTGGTAATTGTGTGTAGGTATTTTTGTATGTTTAATAACTTTGTTCTGTCTCAAGATACAGGAGATTCATAAAAGAAAAAGAAAGTCCCAGGTTCATCCTTGGGTCTCACACTGCATGGCACATCAGCTGTTTGGTGTTGACATGTCTCTGTGAATGTCGTGATGTGAGCCTTGCATTCCGTGATGAACACCAGGTTGCCGTATGGGGATGCAGGGATTAAGCTTAAAATTACTTGGCACTCTCCCCTCTAAGTAGATATATGGAGTAGTATTCCCTGTATTGTAGAAATTGCTATGATTTTTAATGTACATTTGTAGATCAATACTAATCTCTTGTTTCTAATAATTCCTTGTAGAGAGGTTGTGTCTCACTTCAACCCACCATAAGGACTTCAATTCTCCGGTGGAAAACACAGGGCCTCTGGTACCTGCAGTGTTCCTGACTGGCTGGAGACTTACCTGATCTTGTGTTTTGCCATGGCTAAATGAAAGTGGAGATACATTTGGAGTTTAAAGGTGTGTGTTCCTGCATAAGCAGTGTTAACCATTAATACGGAATTGAATCTGCTGTGTGAAAGGGGCCACATCACCACATAGCTTTGTGCCATGATACATCCGTTACATGATATTAAGCACTGGGAAAAAAATACAGGCCAGGAACAAACTTTAAGAGAGACTCAGGCAAACTGCAAGCATCTGTAGCCCATGCTTCCAGAATGGTTCACATAGCAGCAAAGGGGACTAAAAACTCTACTACAGTCTTTTCCCCTTAGAAACCCTGCTAATGCATCCATCTTTTTAGCTTTTTAAATACAGGATAAGGCTACAAGGTAAACATTCAGATACAATTGTCATAGCACAAATAATAATAAAATTAAAAAAAAACAAACAAAAAAAAACCACACCAACTTACAAGCTCTCTTGATATCAGAAATAATTACATGTCTCCAGTACCAGGTCTCAGGCTGTTTTCTATACCCTTTCATTACCCAACCAATGTGACAAGGCAACCCACACACTCCTAAATAACTGAAAAAGCAGCCTCTTATGGGATGGAGCTGATAGCTAGCACACAGAAAGATGGTATCTTTGTTCGTTAATAATGTGCAAGTGACAACTATCAGGGGAGTGGTTTTCATCAGATATCAGGAATATATAGAAGCTTTGAAGAAGGGGTCCGAGTTTAATCAGTTTAGCAGTGCTGAGGGGGTGATGGGGAGGAGGGTATCACACATCCGTGGGCAGATTTGAGCACAAGAACTAACTCGGGCTCAGAGAGTGGCAAACAGTTCTTGTCTTTGGTATCTGGGAAGATGATGCGGATCTGCAATTAATGGCTGAGAAAGGCAGCATAGTACTGCTTCCCTGACAGTTATCTGTCATGGATAATCTTTTCTGGGAACTGAAGAAATAAAAATGTTAAGAAATAAAAAATGTTGCAGAAAAGACCCCCTTTGACTTCAGTGGTCTTTGATTAAGGGCAAGAATGGGATGTTTTCTGGATGCCCTTCACAGCCAAGAACCTTCCAAAAACCTCCTAATCATTTTACAGTATCAGGAAAGGAAAAGCTGGAACTGAGACAGGGCAGATTTGAGGATCACAGTCAGAGTGCATTGTCTCTTTTTCATCTTGTTTTTCAGCCCCCATGTCTCTCTATTGATAACCATCCCGATTCCACACTAAGTTTGACTCTACCGTAGTCTTGTCCTTTCAGCTAAGACCACAGAGCCTGCAGCAATGGCTCTGTTGAGTGAAACTTGTTTTTATAGCTAGATAGGCAATCTTTTATTAAACTAGACCAATTTTTTATATGGTGTTATATCACTGCAAATAGATAATGCAATTCTGGTATAAAGCAAGGTATATAAAAGGTATAATGAAGGCATAATGAATGTGGTATGAGGCACAAATGGCTATAAAATCCAGAAGCGTTGCAGGCGTCCTGCCCCTCTCCACACCCAGCTGTGGCCCAGCTCTCCTCCAGGCAGTCTGTCTGCCAGGCACATTCAGGTGGTTGTTGTGCTGTGGAATTATTCACGTGAAAATGGAATAAATGCTGCACAATGCTGGATCAAAGATCCGTGTAACTCCTTATCTTGTTCCTGAGAGTAGCCAATCGCAGGTTAGCTAGGATGGCATCCACAAGAAAAAAGGTAATTTTAAATTGATGATTTTCCCAGCTTCTGGAGTTCAGTGCTTTCTGGGCTTGATAATGTGTAATACGTGTAATAACTACGTAAAACAACAACAACAACTTATCTCAAGGAATCTTTTTCCAATTTGCTCATGGTTTCAGCCACTGAAATATCCTGTGACAATGAGGTTTTCAAAGTAATTCTTTACTTTGTGCTAAAAAATTTATTTTTTATTTGTTTTAACCCCGTTGCCCACATTTTTCATTAGGTACTTCCCTGTTTTCATACTGTGGGAAATTGAATAATCACTCCATGTTCATCTTCTCCACACAGTTGATAATTTCATAGGTTTATCTCATCTTTTATCCTTCTTCATCCACCATCAGTGAATAATCACCATCTATTTAACATAGGAGTTAGATTAATCCTTCCCCTAAATTCCCTCCCACTGCATTTCTTCTACAATTTTTATGTGTCATGGGAGACTTTCACACTTCTTTGAAATAAACTTCCAGTTTGGTTATTGGAAATAAGTTTCTATTCTCAGCAATTCACCCCATCAAGTGTTCATCTCCATTTTGAGGTTATGTAGAATTGCTGAACAAAACAAGTTCTAGCAGACATCCTTTTACAACCTTGCTGGAAACCAGTAAAAAACACCCTTACCTTTTGTTTCTTATTTTGTAACCAATCATTAATCTACAAAATGAGCAGTTCTTTTATCCCACGGTGGCCTCACTTCTTTAAGACTCCTAGTGAGGAAATTTAATGAAAGCCTTTTGGAAATCCAGCCATGCTATGTTGACCAATCCTTTTTATTTACAAGCTCATAAACACCCTCAAAGAACTCCGGGAGATTTCTGATCACAATGTGACTTAACAAAACCAGTGTTGACTCATCCTATTTATTCACATACCTACTTACTGTTTTCCATATTATACTTCTACAAATTGTCCAGTACAGACAATTATTTCCCTAATAAAAGAGAAAGAATAGAAGACCTTAGTCACCATTCTTTACATTTAAAGCATATCTTGATTTAATGCACATTGGTTTTGTGTCTGGCATTCCTGACTTTCAAGGAGTAGGAAGGAGCAGCCAGGACTCCCTGACAGAAATAAAGACAGCGATACAGTTACTTACACTGGCATCATGGAGGATGAAGTAGAGGAAAAGGGATCTGGAAGGGGAGGATGGCATTTTACAGTCAACTAAATAGGATTCTCATGGCATGGGCTGAAGTCCTTTAGAAGATTACGGTGCTCTGGTGAAGATGATGGTAGCAAAGTCAAAGTTACTCTGATGTGAAAACTCTTGTTTAACTTTTAATTTTTCTTTAACATTTAACTTTTCTGTTACCATATATTTATTTCCTGGGTTTAGTTTGCCACCTGCAGACAAAGTGTAAATGAGAGAGCTGTAGCACTTAGCCATATGTGATGGATATTTATAGGTGACATGTTTTGCAAGGAGAGCAGTTATTGAACTTTAATTTTATTTTTAACTTTTTACCCAGAAATCAAACCTAACGATAAATGCTGAGGGCCTGAAGTTCCTTAATTGTCATTGATACTTCTGTAATGTTCTAATAGGACCAGAGGAAGCTTGCCTTGGTTGGAAAATTTAATTTGATAGTTCTCCATGTCTGTAGCACTAAATATTCCTGGGTAGAAGGTGTCAGAGTGTTTACTCCTATTACAGGAGAAAAAGCACACAAGCAGCACCTCTCTGACAGCCCATATAGACTTTCACCCAAAATAGTATCTACTACAACACTAGTGTTGCAAGTGTAATAATAAATCACAAGCTCAAAATGGTCATCTGGAGCAGTTTCTTGTAAGCTACAGCTTGTCCTGCTCCTATTAAAGTCAGCGACCATTCTGTGCCTTGTCTTTTTGACATTGATGCAGAAAATGGACTTTCTCAGCCTTCAGAGACAATCTGGTATCCATACTGCTAGATGTACGTTCAGAACTGTGTTTTACTCAGCCTGGCTGTTATACTGCCCTCAAAAATGAGGGCTGTGCAGGGTTGGCAGTGGGTGCTGTTACCTCCTGCAACAGATTCTCCTAGAAAAAAAGTTAATGTATGTAGTCTCCAGAGCTCCCAAGAATAATGCTGATGGCAGTCGCCAAAGTTCAAGAACAGAAAAACAAATAAAAACTGGCTGCTACATAGTTCTGAAATGTGCTGTGGGGACTTGCAAATGCAAAAACATAATCAGGTGCCAGATCTTTACTTCACTGCTACTGGCAACTTTGCCGTGTTTGTGGATGTTTTTGTGCCACGTGAAACCATCAGGAATGCCAAAAGCCAATTTACAAGTCCAGAAGTGGAAAAATCTCAAGAGTCGTTTTTGATTATTTGTCACATCAGAGGATTCACATGGATGTAAAACATCGTTTTGATTTTTAGGTTCAAACATGATAAGAGCAAGCAAAATATAAAATTTGACTTGTTACACACTAAAACATTGCAAAATAGCAATTCCCATGTGCTTCAAGAGTGTCTTGTAGCAAGGAGCTCCACAGACAGATTATACATGAGCTGAGTAAGGTCTGAGGACCAACAGTTATCCTTCCTCCTTAGGAACAGGTGCTTACATAGGAAAGACAAACAAGGAAGCTTTTATCAATACCAAAGTCAACCAACCTGCAGCACCCAAATACTTCATTTGTAGGGAGGCATTTATATTTTTAACTCTGATATTAATATTCTATTACGATTAAACTCAAGGAAATGGTTACACTTGGAGCACAACTTTGAAATTATGGCATGACTAAAGGTACTGGGATTTTGTCATTGACCAGTTGCAGTATTTCTCCCTGTCATATATGAACATGTTTTGCCTGCATAAAGAGTGAATTTGGACACCATTGTGATGGGAGAGCTCATAAAAATAGGGAAAAAAAAAAAAAAGAAAAAAGAAACATATTTGTTTATAGGTGGTGTCAGGAAAAGAAATAACCTCTGCAACAGTGTCTGAGTCTCCAGGGCTATGAAGGTGGCACTTTCCACCTGCACAAAATTTACTGGAAACATAAAATCCAACAAGGAGAAATGTATCATTTGTGCTGATAGTCTGCTATAGACATTCTGCTGAAGAATATTACCTCCCAGGACTCTCTTCCTCCTAATGCATGATTGCTTCTAGTATTTCCATCCAGAAAGACTGGTTAATTAATCAGTGTCCATCATCACACAGTTGGATTATCCTCTTCTCATCTGGCCACAAGAAACTGGTTTCTTTTCCAGGGTGGAATGAATAGAGACTTCCACAGATGTGAAAAGCAGATTTGTAGACAGACGTGACAATACGTGAACAACACCCAGCCTCTAACATCTTCTTGGACAAAACAATCTATCTCAGCAATGGGTGGAAGAATGCAGAGGGTGAGACTTGGCCGGACTGCCAGATTCATTTCATCTCCTGTATAGAAGCATCTGATTTTTAGCTAGATTCAAAGAGGACCATTCAAATATCCAAAATTGTAATAGTTAATTTTGAGGGAAGCTTCTGAATGTATTACGAGTTTCATGGCTCTTATATTTAGACTTATTTGCTATTAAACTAGGGATTTGTTAGTTTATTTTCCTGGGTGGCAGATTTCTGTATTTTCCTGTGAAGTTTCTTGTTTGATCGTCTTCTGAGATAAGTTACTAGGTGAAACAGTCACCGATTCTTATCTGTGCTGGCAATTGTAATGTTACTCTACTCTGGGAAAAAAATGGTTGTAACACTGACCCACAGCTGTCCTGTCCCAAACTGACTTTGCAGCGCTATTGAAAGGAGCCTGAGCACAAATGAGCTATGCTGCACCGCCTTGTGCCTCCCAGCAAAGAGCTGAAATCCATCTCTGCTTTCAAATTCTTTTCTCTCTGTGTTTGAAGACAAAAGGAAACCAAGGGCTGAAAGAGAAAAGTACTTACATTAATACAGAAAAGAGAAAAAAAAATCTCTGTTCTGGAGAATACATATGTTGCTGTATTGATCTCCTTTTGCACTACACTTGCAGGCTCAGGCAGAGATACAAGCGGTAGGAAAACTCCCTCTCTCACATAATCCCATTGCAGTTGCAGCACTGCTTCCTATCTTCTGCACATCATGATGGGTCACTACCTGGCAGTTCATGATCTCAATCCTAAATCTCTACACAGAGAACCATCTTGATCATTTCAGAACACTTACAGGGTGGAGGTTTACCTAACAAATCACATCTATTAAACAGTTCTGGCCCCTTTGCCTGCACTGTGCCACCTCCTTTCACTTGGGGCTACTTCTGAAAGCCTTGTACCCCTGTAGCTTTTAGAGATCCATCACTGTTGGAAGAGTGAACCTTTCCCAAAGCAAAGTTGGTCTGTATTGTTTCAAAAATGGAATTCCATGCTCATCTCCTCCACATCCAAATTGATCCGGTAAAAAAAAAAAAAAAAAAAAAAAA
>NW_020799125.1:11827934-11842162 GCF_003259725.1 Athene cunicularia | reverse complement strand
GTGCAGTGTTTCCCCTGTTCTCACAACGCACATTTCTCACCCTGTCTGCCAGAATCCAGATTTGTTTTAGTTACAAGACCATCTGCTTTTTGAAAGGCCTTTTTTTTTTTTTTTTTTTTTTTTTTCTTTCCTCAGATCAGCTATGTAGAGGCTGCTGTGTTTGAATCTAAGGATCTTTGAGACCCTGGCATTATCTTGAAGGAGGATACATATATGTATGTATTTATGAATTTAAGTAAAACCTTATTCCTTATCTAAGCATTTTCACAATGTGTTGTAGAAAAAAAAAATAGGGGTGGGAATATTTTTGATTAAAAAATCAGATGTTTCTTATTGCTTTTCTCTCCCATCATCCACCCTGCTAGCCAAAGACTCAAACAGAAATTGACTGTCAGGGCAATAGATTTTTTTTTTCTCTCATTCAGGACAACATTTTCTATTTATTTCCAATATTTGTAATTTGCATCAGATATGTCTTTATCACCCATTCCTAATATATGTTTGTCTGAAAATAACAACGGTTTTAACGCTAGCCCTTGAGAAGGATGGTTTTGTGATGAAGGCAAGATTCAGGTATCCAAACTGAGTTTGGTTCCTGGTGAGATGCGTGTTTCCCCCGAGGCTGTGGGGCACAGCCCTGTAGTGTGCAGAGATTCCTGAGCTGGTGGAAGGAGCAGCCAGTGCATCTACAGTGTGTGACGGAGCTGGGCCACACAGTATCTCCCCCAGCACTTCACTGCTGAGCTTAGGTACTTTAATCTCTCTGAACCTCCATTTAACCTCTGTAAAATCAAAACGAGAATTCACTTCTCTTCTAGCTTTGTCCTGCATCTATGGACATCAAGTCTGCAGTGAAGCTAGATTTTTGTACTGGGATAGATCTGCGTATGTGTGTGCGAGTGTGTGTTTAACAGATTAAGTTAAAAACAATCTTTATCGCTTCATTTAACTAAAGCATTTTTCCAGACAAGTTCCTCTGCTCGAATGTTCCTTCTAATTATCATTTTCTCTTTACAATATGTTGTGTCATGCTGCTTAGGAGAAAGCTCATAGCGAGAGAGAGCACTGGGGTTGCAAAGGAAATATGTCCTGGCTATTAGAAAGTTCAATGAAGCGCTGACTTTTATATCATCATGTAGGGATGGGTGAATCAGTCCAGAAAAAAATACCCCCAGCTGAGCAGCAATGTGGGGCTTAAAAAAATCTCAGTTTCACAATGTTTTTTTAAGGTTTCTCCATCAGTTGCAAGATTATTTTTCTCCCTAGAAGTGTTCTTATCTGAACTGATTGGTCTCAGAGGCAGAGGCTGGGTTAGTAGGTGGAATTGTAGCCCCTGCCAGGGTGCTTGCCAGACTGATTGCTTTGTGCCCTGAGCACTGGTGGTTTTGCCCAGGGCTGCGTGGGGGCCTGCTTTGCTCAGAAGGAATGATTTGGAGTCACGTTCATTTTCTTTTATCCCAATTCCATGAGCTGTTTGCAGCTGTTAATTTAACAGTTTAGTGCTTCCATCTTCCACAGGCAGGAGCAACTGCTCCAGTGCCTTAGACATAGAAACTTCATTTCCAGTTACAGGACTTGGAGGACTGGGAGATGGTAGAAAAATGCTTTTGCTCCAGTGAACAGGGACAACATGGTGGCCACATAAGTCAACTGAGAGATATTTTTTTAAATGTGCCTCTGTAAGCTACAGCTCTACAGGGATGAAACAAGAAAAGGAGAGGAGCTGTGAAAGTAAGGCTGTCTTGGGAGAGCTTTTCTAGGGCATAGTGTCTCTGCAGTGCTAAGGGAGCTCAATTAGCCCAAACACTGAAAACATTAGGTATAAAGAATCTCTGCTAATGCAGGCGGTGCATGTCCCTGAATAGATATGAATTCAAGATTTTTCTCTGTGGGAACACATCAAGCTGAACCTAGGACAGACCCTTTTCCAAGTAGTAGTTACACCAAAGTGCTGTAGAAGAAAGAGTGACATTTCTGTATGACATCTGCTAATGGAAGAAAATGTATTTCCATTTATATCTTCTGAAGGACTGATAAACTTTATGATCATGAAGCTACATCAAAAACTTCTTAGCCAAACACTGTTCATGAGCCAGTATCTCTCAAGTCAACAGGAAACTTTTCAGTGATTTCAAAATGAGGGGTTTTTTTCCCCTTCTTTCAGAGAAAAAAAAAAAAAAAAGATACTTTCTTTGTTTTTCAGCCCCTGTGTTAACTTGTCAGATCAGTTGTCAGGCTGCAGTAGAAGCTGAAAGCTTAATCATTACGCTTATTATTTTTATTTTGAATTGTATTTATTTACTCTTTGTTTCACAAGGTCTTTCATCTAACAAAGAGCAATTAATCCTCCAACATTGTAAACTTTTTTCTAAAGTCCAAATTTTCCATTTCAAACACCTACACTTGCCGTAAGAAGTCCTCTCTTTCAGCACATCCTCTATGCTGCTGTGTCACCCCCATGCTCTGATTTGGGTTCTAGTACCACTAGGAAAAATAACCCCTGTATCCAGGATTTCAGTGTTAATTGTGACTTTTTATTTTGATTCAATGCTAAGCCATTCTATAGCACTTGAACAGTGTTTTGTGCAGTCAATTGTTAGCAGCATCAGCCACCAAAAAACAGTAGCAGTTGGAAGGATTGTGCCATTTGTGCTGGATACAGTACAGGGTCTTTTACACAGCCCTGGAAATTGTGCTAATCTTTCTGTCCTAGTGCACTTTGTAGGGTATTTGTGCCATGCAACTTCAGACCTCTCATTTAATCAATTAAGTCGGCTACCTGATCTCCTCTACTTCCCTCTGTAATCAATGGGGAGCAGGCAGAGCTCCTCTACAGTGTGACTGAGAGCAGCTAAATTAGGTTCCTGCTTGAAATGCTGCTTCAGCGCAGGCTGAGTTTCTCTTTTAATTACAAAAAGAGTCAAATTAGACTAGTTAGTCATCCCAGATTGGTTGGTGTGAATTCCTGCCTTTCTACACTTACCTGTAGCATCTAAATGAGAGGAGACTTCAACTCTTAAGTCTTCCTTACGGTCCTTCTTCTGCAGCTTGCTACATCAAGCAAAAGCATGAGAGTATGATACTGAGAGAAGCCTCTGTTTAACAATGACATTATGTCAAAAAGTCATTTCTTGGTCATGAGAATATGCTGGTTGGTCTTCACAGATGTCCAGGCCTTTGCAGTTCCAAACCCAGCCTTCCAAGAGAAGTAACTTGGTCTTTCCCACTCTTGACACTTAGGCAACGCTGAGCTGGCAAACCCTTGAATTTTTACTAATTCAACTAGTTTAGTTCTTGTCCTGTTCTGCACTGGAAAATACCAGCTCAGCATATCTCTACATCTTTCCAAAACTCAACAAGTATTTCATGAGCTTCAGCTCCTGGCTTTATCAAATGTTTCTGCATTTCTGTATAGATGATGATTTCCAGGATTAAGAAATCTCACTGCCCTTTTCAGAGTCACTGGAGTATATGGTTTTGTCCTCTTGGGAGATGCTGCCGGGATTGTTTAGGATCTCAGAGTTGAGAACATTGGTTTCTCCTCTGATGTGCTCAGTAGCTCGCCCTGTGCTTTCAATACCGATGTGTTATTTATTGGCAATTCCTATGCTTCTATAATTCTCCTTTGAATGGTCATTTGCTTTGCTGGCCAGCTTTTAAGTCCTGAGATCAGTGATTTTTCTAATGGCCCATAAAATAAGAAAAGTAATTTCGTACTTTATTTCTGCATGGTGGAAATCCATATCTGGAGAAGTGGGGTAGGCTCACAATTCATTGGCAGGCACTGAGCAACTTATACAGTATGACATCAAACTGCAGATTATTTTTTATAAATAGGTGTGCACAGTTTTAAAGAATCCTTGTGATCAGTAGACTCTTCTAGGTCAGGTAAATAATTCCCCCCAAAAGAAAAGTAATATGGATATTTTGAGTTGCCCAGTTAGACACAGTTATTATATGAGCTGTGATACCCGATTGGAATTTTGCTATGACTTTATTGATTTAGATTATGTTGGAGTACTAGATTATTTATAATACAGATGCAGTGGAATTCAAGCATGAAGATAAACAACTTCTCTGATATTATCTATTCATCCATCTGCTTGATAGACAGTGGATAACCTTCCAGTTTCAAGGACCCGTGTCTGTCTTTTAAAACTGCTAAGTAGTATGTAGCAGCTGTGGCTTTTCTGAAGTAGTGAACCTGGGGACTGAAGAAACACTCAGCATCTAAAAGCCTCTCCCAACAGAAGGAGGAGATGGGGAACAGGAGACTGTGGAGAGATGGGTCATCAGAGAGGGTGGGGAGAGTCTGAAGGACCCATACAATGGGGAGAAGCAGGTGTGTATGCATCAGATTTTTTTTTTAAATGTAACTTTTATCTGAAAAGCTTTTCTTTTAATCGATGTTAAAATATTTTAAAGACTGCATAGGCAGTCATAGGCTGCTTAAAATTTCCTCCACGTTGACCATTGTACAGACAATTGCCTGTCATATGAAGCAAAAGCTGAAAGCCTCAGGTCTGGGTAGGGAAGTGAAAAGAGACCTTCAGGGACCAGGACTGTGGTTGGATTGGGAGCTCAGGTACTTTTACGTGTACCTGGGCTAATTCTGGGCATTGGGAGAACTATCAGACATGCCCATGGGAAAAAGCTCACTTTACAGAAACATTTCCTAGAAAGGGAATTTTGAAACTAAAATCACAGCCTTTTCCATTGGAAACCTGTTTCTAAGACTTCTGCTCATCCCAGCAGAAGCCACGGTGATTCCAGGTGGTCTTCACATCTTATTGAATGAGAGCGAGTACTGAAGATCCTAAGCAAACTGCTCACTGGCAATCTATTGAGCGAGAATTGTTTACTGAAGTTGTCCAACAAATAATTTCAGTAGTGAATAAATACAACAAAATCACCATCTGCCTGTGGATAATTGGAGAACAGAACAACAGGCCAAGTTCACAGAGCAGATTATTCCTCTAGCCTGTTGGGAATGCTGAATGGGACCCATACATGCTATTCTTTGATCTAGACCAAATAATCTTTTGCTTTCATGAATGCCAAATTCACTCATAAGCACCTCAACTGATTACACATAAGTAAAACCCTGATCTTTAGCTAACCATGATGTTTACACACCCATTCGGGTTACTTGTGAGACTTTTTAATTCCTTGACTTGGAAAAATATTTTCTTATGTTTACTAGTCAGTGCTGTTTGCTATTCTTTTCTAGCTTTTCTAACTTTAACTGGTGCAAAAAAGGTAAAGGACAGATGTACTAATTAGGTGACAGTAAATTAAACAACTGATTTCTTGACTTAAGTGTTTAAAGATAGGTTCCTGACTTAAAAGCATGAGAGTTGCATTGAAAAAATTAAGCAAATCTTTAACAAATTTACTTGAGTAGACTTCTTCAGAAATTGCTGGGGTGAGACACTTTGCCTCTTTGACTCATCTCTTACAGAAGTGACCCAGAGTAGCAGCTACACTGGTGCTGTGACTAGGAAAGAAAAGCAGTACTGGCACCAGTGGGCGCGGGTGCTCTTGGTGTTCAGCCAAGCCCTGGGGACTGTAAATTGAGATAATCAGCTTTGGGTAGGTTGACCTGTAGGCACATGGTAACAGGTATGGCTGAATCAGGCCCACAGTACTCGTAAACCCAAGCAAACACTTGCAGTTTCAGAACTGGTGAAACTAGTGTAAGGCCAGGTGCTCACAGCTCTGCGTGGTCCTGCCTTCGTGCCAGCGTCAGGATTGGTGTAGCGAGTGGGATTCTCCACGTCCCCTTTCCAGCACTGGTTTTGACTTAACAACTTCCTCTGGTTTTGAAACTGTGTGCTTTATTTTGTATGCAAATTAATCTTGACCCCAAACTCTATAGCATCCATAGAATCCCAGTTTGAGATGCTTTAGAATTCCAGCTCATAACAATTTTACTGAAGTTAACAGATTTTTTGAGTAAACCTCTGACTCGAGTTTCCCTCTAAGACTGGGTTTGCCATTAAATGTTGAGACTCCTGGAAAGAACATTCTGAGTCCCTTTAATGCATCTTTTGTTATAACCTGAGATACATATTTTCAAAGCATTTTCCCTTACATCTGGGTCCAAGTTACAGTCTTGATTATTTTTATAGAATAGTGATTCTCATCTCCATCACAAGACTGCAGAAGCCGTGCTTTTTGGGGAAAAATTCAAAACTTTCATTCTGATAAGACTAACCAAATACATATTTGATAAAAAAGGACTGTAATCAGAAATCTCTTGTCTACCATCAACCAATCTTAAAATTATTTTGAAATATTTTCTCCCTAAAGGTGAAAAGACAGAATGTTATATTCTGGCATCAGGAGCAACGTTGCGTGCCTCAGAGGTCATACATTTGGCCCTACAACTGAAGGTAACAAGTACTTTTATCATTGCTATCACATAATCCATGTTTGTGTGGTTGTTCTATAGTTGCCATTGCAGTGTGAAAATGAAATAATAGTTTAACAGTGTCTTCAGCTATGGAGACCGTATTATATTACTTATGGATTATGCTCATAATATTTTGTCTAAGATAAAAATATGATTACTGGTCAAAAGAAGCGTTACAGTGACAAAGGTTTTCATATTTAAAGGAATGTTATAACTTGGGGCAGCACAAAATGGGAATTCTTGGGAAAAATTATTGAAATACATAAGACACTTTGTCAGATTGCAAGAAAAAAACGCATTTCAGTGATCTGGAAAATGAGGCTGCTTCCCTGAGTTTAGAATTAAAGACTGTGAAAAATGCCCTACCACTTAATTTTTTTCCCCTATACTTATTCAAGTTTAGCACAACAGCAGTGGTAATAAAAAGAAAGGTAAACATCCACTTTGGCAGCCAGATGATCAACCATAATGGTTATTTCATTTGATTATTCGTTCTAGCATTTAAGCAAAGAGAAATACTTTTGCTTTGTCTATTGTTTTCTTTAACACTAGTTTTGTTTTATTTTCTTCTTCTCTTTTTCTTGAATGATATTAAAAAAAATACAATAAGAGGTTTCCAGAGTTCCATTTTACATTAAAAACATAGATTTTTATTTGTTTGTCTAATTTTCTGTTCACTTCCTTTCATTGCCACGAATTGGAAGGTGACAAATGACTTTGTGAAGGGATAAGAGAAAGAGCTTCTACAGTGACATTTAAATTGGAACCTATGTTTGATGGCATGCAGATGATTTAAATACATGACACCAATGCACAGCTATAAAGGCAGATTTTAAAAATGCCTTTGCTTCCTTAACTGCTGCTTTAACATGCATCTGGAGAGTGCTGTGATCCTGTGGAGCCATTGTAAATAAGCTGCAAGCATTGTCTTTCAAAGCCTTTTCTTTACTCGCGTTCCTCAGGTGAGCTGCATTGTGGGGGTTATAAATAATGATTATAATCTTAATGCTTACTATGCATATAGAATTGGAGGTGTTAAAGTCACCTCACAGTGAACACTCCTGACCCTGTTTCTAGGTTTACTATTCAGTAGGGGGTCGTAGCATGTCAAACGCCCATAATGCAGAATTCCACATCTACTGCCAGCAAACATATTCATCCTTTCCCTAACTGTATGCAGGGGGCAGAGCTGGGATCACCGTCACTGGAAGCAAGTAAATTATCTTCTGCAATCAGCACATGCCTAATACATGCGCTTGACCTTTGCTCATAGCTCTCCAAAAGGTCTCCATCCTCCTCCAACAGCAAGGACACCACCATCGCACTGAAATCCAGGCGTGCTCCTTCAATATCTTCTCTTTTCTTTTAGGAATAGGTTTGAATTAAATTCAAGCATATAGGCACCACTGACATTTGGGAATGTCTGGATCTCTCCATGACTGTGGTAGCTTGTGCCCCACTGGATTTCCCGGTGAAGCAGAGGTTCTTTCTTAGGGGTACATGTGCATGTGTGTGTGTGTTAATGTTATTATTTGCTAGCAGCATAGCCAAAATCAAACCCTTATAATGTGAAAAGACCTCCAAATCCAAGGCTATCGATGTTTAATTGGCATGAAAACTCCCAAGTTTCCTTGTGGTTTATTACTTGCTGAAAAAGCTGTGATTTTAGTAGATTTGCAGACTCTATTATACAATCTCTACTAAATAAAGACAAACCCAGTAATTAAATGTCTCTCAGAACTTTGCATGAGTTTACTGAGACACTAACAGTGTAAAATCTGAATATTTCCCATTATAAAAACCGATAAATACCTGATACACCTTAGTGGTGTCTAAAAAGGAATAGATAATGCCTTTTTTTTTTCTAGCTTCTTCCCCTTAGGGAAATGGGAGATGGAAGAGGAAATGGCACTTCTGCATCAGGAGGAACACAGCTGATATCTGTGCAGCAGCATTTCTGTTCTTCATCCCATGCTGCCACACACAAGTGCTGCATGGTGCCTTGACCCCTGTCTGATAAACACAAGTCTAGGAAACAAAGAATCCTTAAAATGTTCTTGTGGGGGATTGGATTAAGGGTCAACTTTGTTTTTTGTCTCATCTTGGCATCTTACTATTCTTTCCTCCCTCACCTGACCCTGACATGCCAAACGGCTCAGTAGTCTTAGTTCTTGGGTGATGGTTCCTTATCACACCAGAGCTGATCTGGAAAGGCAGCAGGTTCTTCCTGGGGTGTTTTCATCCTTTAGTTTTGATGGTAGGATATCTGTCTGTCTATGTATATATACATATTTAAACTGAAACTTGCCACTCATTAGCTATATTAGTCCCTCTTTTACCTCTACTTGCAATATGAAAAAGTTTGTAAGCCACAAAGTTACCTCTCATCTTCATTAGCTAAGAATTTGCCTTTTCTGTCTTTTTACATTCTCCAGCTCTGTCTCTGCTCCCAGACCATCATTTCTGTTTGTGTTTTCCTTTACTAGTACCATTCTGGATGCATTCATCAGGCTTATTGCTTCTTATACTTGGTTAGCTCAGTCTGGTCTCCAACAAAGACCTTTCCTAATCTCCATTGCTATTCCTATGTCTACTTTTTATATTTCACAGTCCTTTTATTCTACTATTCCCTTAACTTCTTCACTCTTGGTGTTAGACCTTCAGCCATGCTGCTCCTGCTTTGGACACATTCCTCTCCTTTTCCCCAGGCATCTTTTTCTCTCCTCCATCAAATCCATCTTTCCACTTGTTCCCTCCAGCAGTCCTTTCCATCTCTTTCCCTTTACTCAGGTTTCCTTACTCCTTCCAACACTCAGCTATTATCTAGGATGCTGGTTTGGCTTGTCTGACTTCTTGGAAGCTCTGCTGGGCATGGACTCGATCTTATTTGAGATTATTAATGGGGCTGAGAACTCCTGGTGGGAGGATGAATTTCAGGTTTCTGGGGCTGCATTGCAGAAATACAGCATCACCACTTGAAGGCTGCGTCTTCTTCCCACTGAGACAACTTAGGAGATGTTTCATTGGTCCTGACTTTTCCATATAGCAGCAGAGTGTAGGAAAGATGTGAGCACAGGAGGTCTGCTGGTGTCCTTTCACAAGAGGGTTATTTATTCTGGAACTAGCTCCACTATGGCATTGCCAAACCAGCTGGAGCCAGCAAAGGCAATCTGGACCAAGGCTGGAGCAAAATCTGCCAGAATCGCATGGGAAAGGAGTATTGAATCTTTGGACATCTGGGTCCATGGCTGGAGCGAGGACTCGGCGCAGCCAGGAGTCAAGCGGAGCAGCATGTGGTGCAGCAACAACAGATAATTAGGAGGAACCGGCAGCCAGCCAGCCTCATTGCATTATAGAGAAATGCTGGTTAGCTGGGAGAAGCACAAAATTAAATTGGAAGGGATAAAGGTGGCAGACGAAGGGAAGAGCCTTTTCATGAATACAAAGCTCGAGATGGCCGCTCTGCTTCCCGTCTGTTCGGTAAACGTGGGCCGTGAAATTGGCAGGACCGTGTGGCCCATAGCTACTGAGCAGGGAGAGTGAGACCTGTGGTATCCATAGGGAGAGGCTGAGCCCCACACATGCCAGTGTGGGACAAGCACGTGCCCTGTGACGCTGGGTTGGGGCAATTCAAAGCCCAGAGTGCCTTGGTCTGCTCGCTGTCACAGGTTTTCTGGTTCCCTGGGTCTGTGCTGGGGGCTCAGAGCAAACAGAAAGAACAGGTGCAGGTGAGTGAGAGGTTATGGAGGTGCTAAAATTCCTTTATTTCCCCCTGAAAAATGCACACCTGGTGCTATACATCTGAATACCGTTGAGAATCTGGACTCAAGCATATAACACAGGAAAGGACAATTTGTGGACAATTGCAAAACACTCAGGAGAAGGATTCATAGACTTGAGGGCCGGGAGGGACTATTATCATCATCTAGTCTGACTTCCTGCATAATAAAGCTCAGAAAACCTCAGCTAATAATTTCTACATCAAGCCCATAACTTCTGTTTAGAGTTATAGCATCAATTTTCAAGAGACATCCAGTCTTGATTTAGAGAGGATAAACTTTGGGTTCTTTTTATCTGCCTTCCAGTGTCTGAGCCTTGAGGGTGCACTCACATCTGGTCCTGAGCTTTTTTCTGCAAACATAAAGGCACAATACTAACTTATCCAAAAAAAAAAAAAAAAAAAAAAAAAAAAAAAAAAAAAAAGCTGAATTTTTCACAGTGCCTTTTTCGTCTGTGACTTGGGGCTTTAAACACTACACCCCAAAAGTTTGAAGCTTCTGATAACATCCTAACTTCTGGTAAAACAGTTATGTCCTTCCTGGAGATAGACGGGATTATCAGTTTCAGAAGGCAACCTCTTTTCTGAAGATTTCCATCCAAGAGGAGGTGACCTGACAGGCAGCCTTTGCCCCATCAAACAGCATAACTTTGCTAGGGTGAAATGCAGCTCTCCCACCCCATCTGAGATCTGACTGGCTCTTGCTCTGAAGCACCCAGAGCCACCTATTAAAAAAGGCATAAAAGGGTCTGAATAAAACGAAGGTTAATGGATGCTGATGTGGGAGTAACCAGGGCTGTCAGGGAGCGATTAAGCTGCCGAATAGTCTTCCACCTGGAGCTGTCAGGCCGGTGTCTAATGTTTCATTCAAAGAAGGAGCTCTACATTCTTGATGAGTAAATGACAGAGAAGATTTCAATTAGAGGTGCTCTGTGACTCAAATCCTGACATATCCTGATGGTTTACTTTCAGTTCTCCTGCTGTTCTCCGGGGGACGCCAACCCATTAATAACACATTTTAAGATGTAGATGGGGGGGCACGGTTGCAGTTGATTAGCAGGTAGCCATCAGTGGGTAAGGAGGGTGCACCTTTCCCGAGCTGTGAATTGCCTTTATTATAGATATTTGGATGGGGCACAAAAGGTGTTTAAAGCTGCTAATTTAAGGGAACTGGTCCTGTTATCACATCCATGAAAGAGGAGGCAGGCCCAGCAGCAGTTACCTGCAGCGCCGTTAATGCACCGCCAGCCTGGCCTCAGACCACGTTTGACCTGCAGTAAGATTTCCCTTCACTTTTCTCTGTAATTTAAAGGCAAAACAAAACAGTTTGCAGACTTGACTTGCATTTAGTGCAGAGTGCCCCAGGTGAGGGCAGGAAGGTAAGAAAAACTACTTAGCTAAATGCAAAACATTTTGCTTGATGATATTTCTTGGTTTTAGTTTAGCAGGGATTAAGAAATGGTTGAGTACCATGAAAACAAAGCTTTCATTTTGGGTCAAACAGGATGTTTCAGTTGATTGAAGGTGAGTATTTTCTCCTTTTCTCTCATTATAGTAGAAAAAAATTTTCAGGTCAACACAGAACAGCTCTGTTTTGTTTTCCAAATGAACAGAAAAATCCATTATGTTCACAGCTGTACCTGCAATATCTTTGTTACTCTGCTCCTGAGGTCCCCTATGGAGCTGTCAGCAAAACACAAGATAGAAGACAGATTAAACTGTATTGTTTTGTGTTTCTTGCTCTTGTAGAGATGAAAGTGAGCTGCACCTCACAAACCTGAACGTCCCTCTGGATCCCACTCAGGAGTTTCAGAAACGCTTACTCTGACCCTTATCTCTAGAAAGAGTTCAAGTCAAGCTCAGGATTTTGCCCCTCATCCTACCTCATACCTGTATTTTTTAGTGTAAAATAGTATTTGAGGGGATGCATCTTCACCTGTTACTACAGGCCATGGAAAACACAACCAGCCCAGGTGAGTCCGCAGGGCGTTTCTGTTCCCCACCCCTGTCTGCCTTTGGGTCACTTCTCTTAGCTGTGCCCCAATGCACCTTCCTGCTCCCACCAGCCAGAGCACCATCAAGCTATGCCCTGGCATCACTGACTGTCAGACCTCACCCATACCCCAGTGTGGCGACTGGATTTTCATGCTGGGACACGTGGGATTTCTTTCATGCCTTGGTGGGACAGACTTGTGTTAGGAAGTCTTGACTAGGATAAAACTGTTTGTGTGTTTTCAGAGTGGCTGCATTTGAAGAAAAAAGCCTTTGGTACAGCTTATTAGGAAGGTTCATATGTCATGAGCATTTGGATGTCCCTGCATTCTGTGCATGGCATGAGGGGCTGGGGGGGCTTTCCTCTGGGTGTGTTTGTTCAACTGGAGAGTGGCTGCAGGAGTAAAAATGCAATTTAATAAAGTAACTCCATGCAAATGATGCACTGCATCGGAGAGAGATAAATAGTTCACATGTGTCAGGGCTTTGGATTTTTCAATCGTGGGTTGTATACAGGGCACCAGACCTTTTGGCATTAGATAGAATGCACCTGTCCTAGAGGGGGAAGAGGATCTTGGGGCAGGAGTTAGCTGGGCGTATTGGCAGAGCTTTAAACTACATTTGAAGGGGGAAGGGGGCAAAACATCGGCCCATCTGAAGTGCATGTATACCAATGCACACAGCATGGGTAACAAACAGGAGGATCTTGAAGCCGTGATGAAACAGGAAAATTATGATGTTGTGGCTATTACAGAAACATGGTGGGATGTCTCCCATGACTGGAGCGTTCCAGTTGATGGGTACAAGCACTTTAGGAGGGACAGACAAGGAAGGAGAGGTGGTGGGGGTGTTAAGGACTGTTATGATTGCTTTGAGCACAAGTGTAGTGAAGACAGGGCAGAGTGTCTTTGTGTTACAATCAAGGGGAAGGCCAACAGGGAAGATGTTGTAATAGGAGCCTACTATAGGCCACCCACCCAGGACAGAGAGGTGGATGAAATATTCTATAGGCATTTGGGTGAAATCTCATGATCACTTCCCCTTGTTCTTGTGGGAGACTTTAACTTCTTAGACATCTGCTGGAAATGCCAAAAGCTTTGGCTGCAACTCAGGGAGAAAAGGAGAGTTTACAGCTTTCAGAAGAAGGGGCTAGCCACACACAGTGATTACAAAGAGGCTCTGAGGCTATGCAGGGTGGAAATCAGGAGGTCTAAAGCCCAGCTGGAAATTAATTTGGCTTTAGCAAATAAGGACAACAAGAAATGTTTCTATAAGTATGTCAGTAGCAAAAGAAAGTCCAGGGAGAGTCTCCATCCCCTGCTAGACACAGGAGGAAACAAGTGATGAGGAGAAGGCTGAGATCCTTAATGGCTTCTTTGCCTCAGTCTTTAATAACAAGACCAGTTGTATTGAGGGCATCCACACTCCTCAGCCAGAAGACAGACTGGCAGAGAGACCCCCTGTAATCCAGGAAACAGTCAGTGACCTGCTGCATCACACAGACACACACAAGTCTATGGGATTGGATGGGATACACCCGAGGGTGCTGAAGGAGCTGGCTGGGGAGCTCACCAAGCCGTTCTCCAGCATTTAGCAGTAAGGAAGATGCTGTTGGTTGCTGCTTTTTCTTCAGGTCTCTTGAATTAAAAAGGCAACACTTAAAGAAACATGTTGGCTACAAATGTGCCCAAGCTGGTTCAGAAAGACCATGGCTGGGGCTGTGTGGGGCACGGCTGCGGAAGCGTCCCCACCGCGCCGCAGAGCCGATGCTCCTGCAAACCCTGCACACATGGACTCGTCTGCCAGCAGCAGCCCTGGCGTGCAAAGGCAGGCGTGCAAGGCCTGGCTCAGTGCGCCGGCACTGCAAGGCTGAGGCCAGGCTGGGCTTGAAGACAAGACAGGACCCCGCTCCGGCCCCACCCAAGACTCTATTGGGGGGGTCCCAGCTCCCTGGCACTGCTCAGCCCCGCAGCACAAAGCGGCCCAGAGGGGCCAAGAAAACAGCAATTGCTGCAGCGGGAAGCCCAGCACCGAGCACAGTTC
>NW_020799125.1:11778098-11827884 GCF_003259725.1 Athene cunicularia | reverse complement strand
GTTGATTGACAGCCGGCTGAACAGGAGCCAGCAGTGTGCCCAGGGGGCCAAGAAGGCCAATGACATCCTGGCTTGTGTCAGCAATAGCGTGGCCAGCAGGGACAGGGAAGGGATCTGATCCCTGTGCTCGGCACTGGTGAGGCCGCACCTCGATTCCTGTGTTCAGTTTTGGGCCCCTCGCTACAAAAAGGCCATTGAATGACTCGAGTGTGTCCAGAGAAGGGCAACGGAGCTGGTGAAGGGTCTGGAGCACAGGTCGTACGGGGAGCGGCTGAGGGAACTGGGGGGGTTTAGTCTGGAGAAGAGGAGGCTGAGGGGAGACCTCCTGGCCCTCTACAGCTCCCTGACAGGAGGGTGCAGAGAGGGGGGAATGAACCTATTTAACCAAGTAATAAGCGATAGGACAAGAGGAAATGGCCTCAAGTTGCACCAGGGAAGGTTTAGACTAGATGTCAGGAAGCATTTCTTTCCAGAATGGGTTGTTAGACGGTGGAATGTGCTGCCCAGGGAGGTGGTCGAGTAGAGTCGACATAGCACTTAAGGACAGGTGTAGCTGGGAACTGTCAGTGGTGGGTTAACGGTTGGACTGGATGATCTTCAAGGTCCTTTCCAACCTAGATGATTCTGTGATTCTGTATCCATCTCTGCATTTCAGTGGCTCCTTTATGTCTCCGTGCTTTCCCTTGTGTGCGTTGGGAATATTTCTGGCTGCAAAGAAGCCAGAGAGCGCTTTGCTTTTTACAGCCAGTCTGCACCTTGCAAAGATACAGTTTCTCATCCGAATATGTAGCAACATGCTCCTACATTGGCTGTACAGCTGTGCTGCTCTTGTGCTCTCTGCACTGTGCTGCCTTGTGCCATCTCCTGGTTACTCCCTCTCCTGCTGGGCCCACAGCCCCGGGGGGCTGCTCGGCCTGCAGGATCACTGCAACAGACACAATGACTGATTGTCTTGTGAACTCACTGCAAGCTAGGTGAAAATCATTTCCCCACTCTCTGTTAAACTTGAGAAAAATTGTTCTCAAGCTGTTTTGCTTCTTGGGAAGCAGTCTGGTGTGTTTCTACCATGTTCTTCACCTCAGCGCAAAGGGATGGCAAAGTGGGTGGAAAGCACTGCCAGGTGTGAACCTGTAGATGAAACCAGTCACAGTTTACAAGGTGGACATGCAAACAATTCTTTTTTCCTTTGGGCTGTGAGAGTCTGGGCTGGCTGAGAACACCCTGATTTACATCCATCTCTCTCTTTTCAGCACCCTTTGGTTCATCCTCATCACCAGACCCTGCATGCAATAAATCTCAGTGAAAAGGAATACCCTCATGTTCGAGCTTTGCTTTCTTCCCTGTTTGCACTCTGCACAGGGACACACGTGAAGTGACACCTCTGAGCTGGTTCTGAACCTCGGGAAATGTCAGGAGGGAGGGTGATTTTCTGACTCTCCTCTTCACTGGGCTCTGAAGGCTCCAGCATGGATTTACTGCCTTGTTCTCTCTGCCATCCATAGGGCTTGACTTTAATGAGCGCTTGGAGGGTCATTCAGCATTACTTTGCTGTGCAAAGGGGCACAACCTCAGTTTAAGACTTAAGACCACACACACACACACACACACACACTCCCCTGCCTACTGCAAGGCTTGTCCCTACAGTATCTTTGACTCTGTGGATAGCACTCACCTATAAAACCCTGTAAGGAAAGTTGGTGTATTTTTTACTAGCTTGTAATGATGCTGTGCATGTAGGACCAAAACTGTTCTGTGAGTTTTTAAGTTCTGTCAGGCTGGACTCATCAGAAGAGAGTAAAATCTGGAGCAAGTGTGCTGTGGAAATTTGCCTTGCACCTCCTGAGCCTAATCAGTAGAAGTTAATACAGCCAGGGACAGAGATTTTCATTTGCTCTGCTCATACAGAAAGGCATAAAAGGGTCTGAATAAAACAAAGGTTAATAGAACAGAAAGAACAGAATAGAAAGAGGGAAGAAGTGGTCCAGGGTTTGGCCCATGGCTACACTGGCCTTTCATCTGCATAAGCATTTGAATGACAATAAATATCAAATGATTCTAGTGATAATTTCTGGGTTCTGATATTTTTCGAAAACTATTTGCAGAAGCAGAGGTAGAGCTGAGAACTTCATTCCAACAGGCTCCTGGAGACTAAAACTGTAATAAAACATATATAGTATTTGTTATTCAAATCTCAAGTTATGGTTAAATATATTATTGAGTAAATTAAATAGAAAAAGAGACTGTGTTAATGTCAGATTGAATTGTAACTGAACTTTGTTGTGGTCAGACAGTGTTATGGTTCTAAATGCAATTTAAGGTTTTAAAAGGAAATAAGAAAGAAGGCATTATGTATATAGTTTTTATGGTTAAAATCAGGTGTTAAAAGGGAGTTAAAATGGCCGCCGCCTTCAAGCCAAACGGCGTTATGTGCAGCCCTGTCTGGCCCGTGGACACCAGCACCCCCGTGCTGAGCCGTCCCCACGGTGGAAAGCCCGCGAACCTTCCCTGGCAACAAAAGCCCGCGAAAGAAAAGCCCGAGAAAAGCTGTTTACATCTTTGCAAACCCCTCGGGGAGCGCCCCCACCCTCATGAATATTCTCGAAGGCTGCACTCTGAAAGGGCTCTGTTCCGGGATGTAAGGTGTGTGTCTTGGTGGAGCGGAGACTCCCCGGCACACCCAGCGCTGTTCTGCTGACTTTCGCTTGCTAATAAATTTTATTGACCACTAAAACAAATTTGAAGGTGGTGATTTCCCTCTAAATTGCGACTAATCCGTAACAAAAACCTCTCACATATTTTAGAAAACAGCAGTAGGAAATGCTTTGTAAGTTGTTTTTTTACCTCCCCCTCTTCTCAGGTCTGTTCATGGTACCTTTATCTTGACCTTCATAAGGGCTTCCATATTTTTAGTTTCTTACATCTCACATGCCTCCTGCCCTGCTTTTGTCTAGGGCTGCATCTGCCCTATTGAGCTATGAGGTCTCAGACAGAAATGTGCTATTCTACATATCCTGTGCTGCAAGTCCAAAGCTAGACCCACTGATGGAAAAAGCTGATGCATTTACCATGACTGCACTTGTTTTTTTATGTATCCCACTGTCCCTTTTCCCAAGGTGTGCTCCCCTCCTGGAGTGAGTGTGTTTCCAGTATCCCCATCATGTGCTCACACAGCATAAAATGGGCTCTGCTGTCTTCACCACAGTGGTGCTCTTATAAACTCTCTTTGATGAAAGGCCTTCAACCCTTCTCTTGCAGGGGAGGGGCTGTGGGTGAGATACTACAGGACAACTACACATCCATAGCAGCTCCTCTCAGGTTCGTGTGGCAATTTTCAAATCTTACTTTTGTCCTCCGGCATGGGGGGGACAAAATGAGCTTCAAGGTTGGTCTGACAACCAGTCAGTAAATTCAGGACTGGCTATTGCAGCAACTCTGTTGCTCCATGTACATGCCCTGTACTGATGAGGCCTTTTATGATAATGTCCTAGAGATATATTACCTTCCTGGTTACAAGATGTTGCTGGGTTTTTTCACTTTGCAGCTCCCTCACACCATGCACTGCATGTGCCCACTGATGGGTTCAGTCTTGGGGATGTGCTCATAATTTTGGCGAGTAGGAGAGGCACTCACAAGGGCTTCAGGCGTGCCTTCCCCCTGTGTCTGTGGATGATGGTTGCTTTGTATCTGGGAGGTGAGCAGCATATTAGACATAATGAAGGTTTGTTGCATTCAGTTATTTTGCCCTGTCACTCTGTCCTGGATTCTTTCTGTGTGTGTCAGAAAAGGAAAGACAGGATTTATAGTTGCTTCTCACAGCTTCCAACACCTGCCCAGGCAGGGGAGGTTTTGCTCCTATATGCAGTGCCACACAGAGAATCCGTTTAACAGAAGCTGTTACATAGGCTCTAAGTGACTGATGACTGCCAAAACAGGCTCTTCACAGGAAAATCCCAATGTGAAAAGATTATGTAATATATAAATATTTATTTATGATCAGATTTCTAGATGACAAGCTCAGAATTTTTTACCCTGACATGGCAAGGCAAGTGTTAATGTGAGACTTTGCAGACTTTAGTTTTATGTTCTATTTCTTATTTCCTGTGCGGCCTCAGTCAAGTAAGTCCCACTTTGCTCCTCACCTCTGTCCCTGCAAAGCAGCTGTTGACGCATGTTCACAGCTAGGGAGGCTCTTGCAGAGATGCTCATTAGAGCCTGAGGGACAAATGAACGAGACTGTAATGGAGACAACAGAAGTAACTCAGGAAGAGTTACAGGCTGGCAAGAGTGGCTAACTATAATGTAAGGTCACAGCTCCAAATACATTATAATTCCGTGGAGAAGCACCTTGCTTCTAATTTTGCTGATAGCAAACAGGGATGAAAGGGCCAGTACTGGGGCCAGCATGACGGCTTTAGTGTTACTATAGGGTCTTGGCTTGGACAGAGCTAGATTTTCCTCCATAGAGCAAAGAGTGCAGGGGATGTGCTGGTGGTTGCTAAATTCACCAGCCACATCAGTCTCAAAAAAATCCCTGAGATAAAGGGAGGGTGCGGCTGGAGGTGGTACTGGGGCCAGTGTGCAGGGCTGAATGGACACTTGGTCTCAACCTCTATGACTCTTCCTGAATCCCTGAGAAAGACAAGTCTTAGAGCAGATATGACAACAATTGAGACTAGAGAGAGAAAAGAAGAGGCCAAAGGGGAGGTGACATTCTTCTGTCCTCATCTCTCATCTTCTCCAATAGCATGTCCCAGGGGAAAAGCAGAGGGTAGGTATAGTCATCTGTAAGCAGGGAGAGCTGGGGTGATCTCCCCTGGAGGGGTCACTGAAGGAAACATCTCTGGGCAGGTTCTTGGGTTGGCTCCCCTGAGTCACTGTCTGCTGTCATTGCTTGAGACTGCTGAGCCTTCCCTAACCTCAGGCTTTTTGGATTTATTTAGGGTTTTATTTTGTTTTAGACTGGTGGCAAGAGAAGAATGCTATACAGACGACTCTGGAGTGGAATCAGTGTGCATAAACAAACAGGGAGATGGGAGACATTTTTCTTTTTAATGTCATCTTGAGTCTTTCTGGAGCTGTCTATTTATCGCCAGTCTGTAGGTCCACAAGATGATGAGACAAATAAAATGGGATGATAAGCTTACGCTAGAAGAGAAACTATCAGCAGACCTGTTGATTTATTGCCCTTCTCAACTCAGGTGGATTTAGGGGTGAGGGAGGATAAATTTTCCCCTAACTTTTTCTGCTGCTTTTAGATAACCATTAACTCTCCATGGACCATGACTTTCATTTCCCATCCGCTTTGAATTACTCAGTCTCAGCCTGAGCTGGAAGGTAATTTCAAGAGACAAAAAGAGAAGGGGAGAAATCCAACTTTTTATTTAATTCTCACTCTGGCTTAAATTCTGCCCTTTATCAGGGCTTCCATCAAAGACAGGATGATGTGAATGCTGCTATGGGCAAGGGGAGATGACAGGCTTGCCTAGATGGTCAAGGAACTGTGGACCAGTCTTGCAAGGAAACTGGGGTTGACCAAAAAAAATCAGCAGAGGTACAATCAGCATTACCTTCAGGATAGTATGTATGGTCATGTAACAAGCAGATGAATAGTACACTGCTTTTTGTGCATAACTGTACAGTGAACAGAGAGCTTTTTCAACCTTTTTTAACTAAAGTTACAAGTACTATAAACCCTTAAACCAAGAGAGTTTAGGAATGGTTTTTATTCTTCCCACAAATTCATGCATTGCCTCTGTCCTTCACCTTGAAATAGTACTTAAGGACAGACACAATATCACTGATTCACTTGGAAGAAACAAATGGCTCCACGTCGACGGTGTTCCCTTTAATGGATTAAAACTTCCCTCTGAACTGCAATAGTGATCCTCTAGGCTGGTTCCCACACCTTGCTATCCATCCCTCACCCTGCCATAATCAGCATGCTTGCAGGCAGGGAGGTCAGACTCCATAGATACACCAGTTAGTACTTTCCTTCTCAATGGAGTTTTTTCTCCATGAACAGGCCCAAAATTCTGTGTTGGTTTCTGATATTGTTGAGAGCTTTGCACAAACGGGAATCCACAGCAAAGATTTAATAGGGGAACTGGCCCACATAGGGCAGGGAGAGATTTTCATCCACATTGAGCATAAAATACAACAAAGCAAAACAATAAATAAATAAATCAGGAAGGTGAGAGGATATCTTTCAGTGTTGCTTCCCACTTTGGAGCAGATTTTCACTCTCTGGGTTGTCTAGTGCAAAAAACCCACCAAAAGTTCAAAGGTGCATAGTTCTGCATCCTGAGAAGCTAGCTACATCAACACAGCTGCCCGGTGGCTAGCTGTCCTGACTGTCTTGGTGGGAGACTGAATCCTGGCTTCAAATAGAGGCTCCTGGTCAAAAATGTAGAGGAGCACTAGAAATTAATGTAGCTCATCATGTTCATAATGGTTGCAGTGCACATTAGAAAGTGCTGTCAGTGTGTAGTGGCTCATAGTTTGCTCAGTGAAATTGTGGTTGAGGCTACACTGCACACACCTATCCTGCTGATTACTCTCCTCTTCCCCTTCCCCAATTAGGAGATAAATGATAGAATTCATGTTAATTAAAAGCTAATTGATGACAACATGATAATATTAATATAACAGCCTATGTTCCTAAGTAACAACAGGGTCCTAAACACTACCAATCCTCTTTTTAAAAGACAGCAGCAATGTTTTAAGACTTAAAACTGTTCTCACTAATTGTGGAGAATGATTAAAAGGCCCAGTTTGGTTGCTAACTGGGTGTGGGATGGTGTGATGAATTGCTATAGCACCCGTGTGAGACGGGTAGCAGCAGGTGAAACCCTGCATGTTGTGCACTAACAGCAGAGGCTCTCCAAAGCCTTTGCATCACCTGGGGGTGCTGGCAGGAGCCGCAGCAATAGCATGTCCATGTCTGTCCTGTGCACATCTCGGCAGCACAGATGAAGCTGAACCCCTACAAGGATGAGAGGTCTCCCAGTCCCACCCAGGCACAGTGCAGAGCTGGGTGAGGACAGCTCAGTAGGATGAGATTTGCAGCTCCTGTTGCTGCTGCTGCCAAGCAGGGAGGGATCTGGCAGGGAGTGGTGCTGCTGGGGAGATGCTCTCCGCCCCAGGATGGACTCTCCTTCATAAACCCCATCCTGAACACGCCAGTGAACAGCAGGAGAGAGCCGGGCTTTTGTGGGCTCTGGCACAGGTGCCATGGGCAGCATGTCCAGGTCATTTTGGCTGCTGCTGGCAGCCCTCTCACTTGCCTAAGCGTGCAGCTGGCTCTGCCTCTGGGCAAGGATGGCAATCACAGCAGTGCTCACGGGCTGTCAGAGCAGCTTTGTCCAGGCTGCCTGGAGACTCCCTGACCTCCTCCGTGGGAGAACACCTGGCACACCATCCCTGGTGGGGGGGCCAAAACAGTTTGTGCCATTCCTTGGCTTCCACAGTCCCCCCTCCCCTCTGCCAGGCCAGGTGGGGTGCTAGCTGGCCTCACAGGCTGGGACCCCCACACACGCTGCTCTGGGACCAGAGGGGGGCTGGTTGCAAACCACCCAGCAGACACTGTCATTTTGTCCCCTTGCATACTGTTCCCTAAGCCCAGGAGCCAGCAGCTCAGTTAAAATCAGAGTAATTTCATCCTCAGTATAATCTGCAAATTCCTCCTGGTCCCTCCTTGCTCGGCTGAGAGCACCAGGCTTGTTGCTGCAGTCCTGCTGGGTCTTTGGGAGCTCCTTGCTGGAGATACACAGGACTGGCATCCAAACCTACACAACAGAGCAGCTCCTGACATCATTTCTTTGTAACGAATTTCCATTACGTGAAGGTAATGACTTTGAATGACTGAGACAATTGAGTCAAAGAATTAATTCCACTCTGTTTTCTTCTTGATTTTTTTTAATTGGTTTTTTATTTATTCTGTGAATCTGTATTCTCTTAGTGAAGTATCCATGATTGGTAGCTCTTTCAGCAACTTGGCAAGCACCTAGAGTTATCAGGGAGGGTCAAGGGTAAATAAAGTATAGGGAGAGAAGATGGGGTCTCAGTGGTCACAGTCAGTTTGGATAACAAATTTGCTAAGCTGCCGTCCAATGAAGCAGAGTAAGAGAGACCTAAGTGAAGATGCCAGGAGAGCCCTGTAAATAAAATCAAAGCAGAGAACAGATGAAATGTGCTGTGGGTAGCACAAATTTAGCTTCAGACAAGTCCATTTTGTAAGCAAGATTTTACATTTCCTCTGAGTCAAAAATAAGAGCTCGCTTGGACTAGAGACTGATCTGGGAGAGTCTCAGCTTTGCAGGGGGAGACTCTCCAAGTTTTTATTCACCCCAAAATGATAATAAAACCACAAAAAAGACCCACCTATTAATTACATTTGTAGAAGGCCAATTATGTACTAACTGAGCCACACATAAACTCTGCCCTGGGAGTTGAAAAGATGTCCATGTTGGGACATGACCAACTGACCCATGGCACTGAGCTCTGCAAGGGTCGCAGAGGGGACCCCACAGGTACCCAGCACTCTCCGTTTTACATGACAAAACACTCCAGAGGAAGATACCAGCACGAAAAACTCTAAAAAATGGCAGGGCCTCTTTGGTCTCTCTAAGCATGGGATACTGCAGACGGATGAGGACTGTCTTTCTTGTGCTCAGCTGAGATGACAGTGCTGCTGGGTACATGCTCTGACATGTAGTAAAAGCAAGGTTTACAAGTTTTTCCCTTTGTTCTCAGGGCTCTGTGGTTTGTGTCAGGAGCTGGGAGGGGTTGGATGATGTCACAGTTTAAACCCGGCCCGCAGCCAAACACCATGCAGCTGCTTGCTCACCCTCCCCCACCCCCGGGGAATGGGGGCGAAGTTGGAGGGGTAAGGGGAAGGAGACTAATAGGTTGAGATAAAAACAATTTAATAATTGAAATAAAATAATAATAATAATAATAATAATAATAGTAATAATAATAATAATAGAAAATACAAATGGGTAATGCACAATGTGATTGCTCACCGCCTGCTGACCAAAACCCAGCCTGTTCCTGGCTAACAGTCCCAGAGGAGAGAGAATCCTGAAACCACCATCCTGAAAATCCAAGTGGAACCCCTCAATCTATATGCTGACCATGACATTAGATGATAACGAATATTCCATTAGCCAGTTTGGATCATTGCTCTGTCTGTGCTCCCCCCCCAGTTTCTTGTGTTCCTGGGCACTGGCAGGACATGGGAAATTGAAAAGTCCTTGATTTCTTAGTAACAACTAAAACCATCAGTGTATTATCAACATTCTTCTCATACCGAATCCTGTACTGGATCCAAAACACAGCACTAGTCTAGCTACTAAGAAGGAAGGGAAAAAAAACCCAATTAGCTCTATCCCAACCGAAACCAGGATGGAGGGTGAGGTGCTTTGGTTTGGCTGGTCCCAGTCTTGTAGCTTACTGTGGCTTGTGTGAATTATTACACACTGCTTTGGGATCCAGCAGTGGTAGCACTGCATAAATGTCAGATAGTTGTATTTTTTATAAATGTTCCTCACACCCAGACTTGAAAGTGGCTGCAGAACTATTCCCTGAGGGGATTGGTCACTGTCTGACATAACTGCTGGACTGGGACTTTACCATGACCGGGCAGCACCCATAGGACTCTCTCATGCTGCTCTGATCTAATCCTCATGAAGTCTAACCCTTCCTTTCAAATGAAGACTAATCCATCACGCCCTGATTGTGAAAAACATTAGCCGTTGACAAATGCGGTGTTTACAGTGGTAATAACAGCCTGATTGATGGCCGGGACTGGGGAAATGCAGCTGGCAACTCTCCTGCTGGCAAGCTGCTGGGGCAGGGACAGGCAGCAGAGCCACTGGGCTGAGCCTTTCCAAAGGTAAGGCATAGAATCTTTGTGTGGAGGCTGGTGAGGAATAAAAGAGGCATTCTGGAGCTTCTCCGTACAGTTCAGCATTTTTGGCCAGTCTATGCCAACGTTCAGCATTCTCAGGGCTGCTATGGGAAAGAGGAGTAGCCAGGTGTGGCTGCCATGTGTTGCTGAGGTCCAAACTGTCACATTTAGCCTCTTCAGCAGAGATAAATAAATTTTGCTATTAGCTTTTTTTGTTATCTAAATCATGCAAGAAAAAGTATTTACTGACCTGTTCTGCTATAAACTATAAATGGTCCTGAAGACCATGAAGATGGACAACTTTTTAGAAACGCTAGACAGAAGTACTGCACGCTCTGTTGAGTTTTTCATTAGGATTTTTCTCCTGTCTGTGTATTTTTCACACTCACTGAATTATGCATTTGCATGCATTATAATGGAATAGCTACAATCATGATGGATTTTTTTTTAGTAATCTTCATATAAAAATGTTATAGGACATAAGCAAACTGTCAAAGTTAGAAGGAAACCCCATTTTTGGTCATGTGTTTTCATGTCTCTTGTGGTGGAAATACAAAGTGAGCCTGGGCTGCAATCTAAATTCTGCAGGGAGTTGTAGTTGACAGAAATAAACCATGTGGTGAGGGTGCCACATGAACTGAACATAAACATGAATTAAACCCTGCAACTGTGAAGGAACCAGGGCTGTTGAAAAACTAGTACTAAAAATGTAAATTTAAACTCTAGAAGAATGGATTGGAAGCAGATATAATTGCCTCACTAAAGGGGTAACATGAAAATTATGGGTGTCAAAGAAGATTAAATGTACCTCAGAAATCAGAATACACTGTTAATGTGTGATGAATAGATGGCAGAAACCTGACAGAAGGCTATTACGCTGATACAATTGCATAGAAAATGTGGATAAGTGATTAAAAAGGTGAATGGTAGGAGCTGTTGCTGGGGTACAGCAGGGTCTTTGTATCATGCTGTGACCTTGGTCTGAATCTTATTTTCAGCATGTCTGGTTGGACTGCTTGGAGTCCCACCTGTACTTGGATCCTGGGATCTGTGTAACCTCATTCACGTGGCTGGACAAGTTCACCTATTCTTCCCAGGCTGTATTAATTGGGGCAGGGTTGGTGTTAACATGCCAGTGACTGCTGGCAACTGGGACACGGGCTGGCACAGCACTACATGTAGACAGTCAGGTGTGACAGGAGATAGCTCAGCTAATTTTAGATGTTGAAATGCTGGGGTTTCAACCCCAAGCCCCAAATTAAGGTTGACATGTGGGTGATTCCCACAGCCCTTCCCAAAGGGGGGGGTGAGTTTGCCTTTAGGCTCCCTCCAGGGTGGGGCCGGCCTGGCAGGGAGACCATTGGGTAAAGGAGCCCCAGGGGTCTGCAGTAAGTAACCCAAGGTCAGGTGTCCCACTTGGGGATAAAAGCTGGGACCACTTGCAGGCAGGGGCAGTGTCTGTCTGTGGGGTGGATGCCCTGTGCAGAGTTCCCTGTTGGGGAAGGACCTCCCGCCTCCCTGGGACTGGGCTCCAGTCAGGTCTGGCTTTTGTAAACGTGGGCTGTGCAGAGATTCAGTATGTGGCTTCCTTGGTCTTATGTGTTTGGCTTGTTGACTCGGTTGTCTCCTGTCCCTTCTATGGGAGACTGCATGTCCCCATTTATCCCACCCATTGTTGGTCATGTGGTGTCGTTGTTGGGGCCAGTGGGATTTATGTCAATTATGTATAATCTGACTGACTTGTTTGTACCCCCAGTGCTCACCCATGTACTGACCCTTTTGTATCAAATACAATTTGGTTATTGGTTCATCTTTATGCTGGCTGTGTCCTTTATGCTAGGCCTGATAATTGGCAAAGCAGATGTCTGTATCTGCACCAACCATTTAGGCTCCCTTTTCAGTCAATGAAGAAAATATCCTTTAGACTTTTAGACTGTAATTCATGTAAATGGTTTTAGACCTACGCATTGCAATAAGATGAGGAATAGCTAAGGAATGACCACTTGGGTTTCCTGATAATGCACAGGAATAAACACAGGAAGGTGGAGGTGTCAGCATATGTGAGGTTATGCCAGCACTGTGAGAAGGCTAGTAGCTAGATTTAATTTTATCATGGATAAATCAGAGCAGGATGTCAGTGCCTGTTCACTGAAATCCCGTTCTGCTTTGCTGTAGATGATGTCTTGCTGATTGAGAAACATGTTTGTGCTAGCACTGCGTGTCAAAATCACTAGAGAAACTTCTTCAGTGTTGCAAAAGAGGTCCCATGACAATGTGGCTTCTGCAGTCCATCTGCAGGTAAGGGATGCCTGTCACCACGTGCCTCTGGAGTGACTGCAGCAGGGGTGGCACTTAGTCAATGAGAAGTGTCAGAGGCTCCCGGAGTTGATGAAGTGTCACCGTGTTGGCAGGCAGATGCAGACAAATGAAAGTCTTTGAAACAAAATGCAGTTGCCAGATCCTTAGCAATTTTTCTAATAACATTGTGTCCAGCAGCAGGAGCATCAGAAAGGACTTTTACCTCTCACAAATTAAGTTTCCATGCTATTTCCCATGTCCAGAAACTCTTTGCTTTGGCCAGCACCAATTTTCCAGGATGACCCTCCCACCCCTCCCAAAACCAACAAAACTGAATCTGTTAAAAATAGGTATTTTTGAATATACATGATTGGCCTTAGAAACAGATGGTGCTGTTCTGGGGAGGATGCTATTGTATCTTACCATCATACTGGCGTAAATCAAAATGCAAAGGTAGCAGACAAGTCATTGTTAGCTCTGTGTGTATGTGTCTGCCACAGGCTCACAGTGTGTTCTTCACCAAATTACTTAAACTACAAGTGTCTTGGACTGTCTTGGTGGAAGAAAATACATATCCACTGTTCAGGGGAGCTGCGGGGCTTAATTATTCACTGCTTAGGAAGCATTTGTGTAATGGCAAGATCAAAAAATGATGCTATGTAAGTGCAGAAGTTTATTCTGATTAGATTAACTGTACAGCTGCTCCCTGATACTTCCAAACTAAGGGCTCCCAGAGGAGCCAGCATTACAGTCTCATGTTTTTCATAATCCAAACATGAAACCTCTTTCTGTGCACAGTAGGTTGGTGAGTTATCAGAGGCTTGGATCTAGCTTAACTTCAGCAAGAGTGCAAACATCCAGAGAGCCAAGGCATGTGGTCCATGAACAGGGTCCGATGAGGAGAGATGTCACCAAGTGAACTAGAGGAGGAGCAGGCAAATGACTTTAACCATGGGGACACCTCAAAAGCTGAGGCCTTTACTCTGCAGGTGAGTTTGCTGCAGCCTTGCAGGCAGTCCCTAGAGAGTGAACCTTCCAGCTCCCTTTGAGCTCATCGCTGAGACATCATCATGGCAGCACAGGCTGCAACACACTTTGTCGTATGGACTACGGCTTGTCTAGCAGCTGTTCATTTGAAGGGTTTTCATACAGTATAAGCCTATAGGATTTGGGGAAAAGAAAAAACCCCAAACCAAAACTAAACTCTCAACCCAAAATCTCTTGTTTTAATCTCCATCTCCCATAATTCCTTTCTGAAACTGCAGAAACTGGCATGAAAACATCAGGAGGCACATGTATATACTGACTGGATAACTTCCCTGTTGTCCATCCTTTTCTCTTCTGCATGTATGTCCTTCTTTTCAATTTTGGAGAAATCTTTTTATCTTTGCCATTCCTGACTCCAGTGTGGGCTGTCAGTACTACACCAGAGTCACTTTGCCTGTGAATTTCCTGTATTCTTCATCTGCTTTTTAAAGCTTGTTGAAAGCTGCCATAGGTAAAAGAACTGCAGGGAGCCGTAATTTGGGAAGTTTTCAGAGCCGCTTGCGGCTTTTTTGCCTGCTGCCATGCCTGACAACTTGAACTGGTGGAATTATTCATTGGAAATAAAGCATTTGAAGAATATAGCTATTGATTTTTATAAATGATTTATGTATTATTTACATTGTTATAGCCTCTAATGACTCCTAATGGATTGGGGCTCTACAGTGATAAGCTTTGCACACAACTGCACTAATGAAATCTGTTTAGGTCAAGGATAGTAAAACAGGCAGGTGTGGTTCAGGACAGGGAGCCCAAGGTAGGTGAAACAATCATATTTGCTGTAGTAAGTGACTGTCCCAGTGCAACCTGCCCTGCTGTTAGCAAGTGTTTTGTAGGCATCTTATCATAGGTAAATTTTAACGAGATATTTGGAGGAGGAGAACACACTTTTGCATTTTCCCATGGGCAGCATGGTAATATGCCAAAAAAAGAAAAAGCTTGTTGGAAAATGTAACTGATGAGCAATAAAAGCTGGCATTATTATCAGAGCAGAAGGTGGGCTTGATATTTTTTACTCTGCCTGCAAGCAGGTTGCCTTTGTTGAGCTGCTTGTCTCTTACGGTTGCGTGTTAAATGCTGAAGTCCATCTGCGCTCTCTCCACACATTTTAGCCCAGAGGCTGGCTTGCAAAATCAGGCTTATATGTATTAACAGTTGGCTATTCAACCTGTGGTAGAGGCCCCCAGCATTCCTCAGTGCTGTTTCTGTTCCTTGAGCACTTGCTGGATTGAACACTTAGTCCAGTCCTGTCTGCTTATGAATAACTCAGCCAGGATTGAGACTCATATCTCTTGTGAGATTAATGAAGTGAACTTTTGAATATGACAGGCAGGATCCTTACTCAGAGTACTCTCAGTACAGTGAAAAGAACTCAGCTTTGTTGAATTGTTGTAAAAAAAAGGCCAATTTCATCCTGGAAGATTAACATGTGCCCATAGGTATCACTGAGCTAAAGAGCACTAAGCCCAGGCCAAGGACTGAAGCAGACCCCAAAGTAATAAAAGATACAAAAAAATAAAAAGGCAATATCAATAAACTGGCAAATTTGGTTTAAGGAGTAGTTTCTCTGGTGCCTCATCAACTCTGCCCTTGTTTCACAGGTGCTCTTTCAGCAACCCATATAATAAGTCATACTTTCAATTAATAGCAAACAGTATTTTGGATACATAACAAAGCCTCCCACAGATTTCTGAATGTGTAGTATTTTCACCGAATTTCATTTCTGGGAATACTCACATGACAATTACTCTCCCTGCATCGCCCCCAACTTTGCTGTTCTCTTTCAGGCCAGGAGATTTCACTGCCTTGGCAGGAGCTTTAGTAAAGACATTTTTATTTACATGGCTATTTTGTTTCTGTCTTCTGTCAGGCATCCATCTGGCTGGGTGGTCATGAAAGTATTAATCATAGGGGTGTCTAGACACCCACTCCAGTATGGGAAATTCAGAAATTCACCACAAGGAGATTTTACATCAGATTTCACTTCTTCAAAATGCTATTGATTTTCCTTGAACAAGAGGATTGAATGCTTTGAAAGTTTTAATAATTTCACCTTTTCATTTTTTGTACCTGATTTCCAAAGCTGGAAACTTTGGTCATTTCAGATGGGTTTTTAGTTACAAAGCAACCTAAGCATCCTTATCATGAATAAAGCTTAAGCATGAGTTTAGCTTATGGAATTTAATGGACTTCAACATGGGAAAAAGGTTTCCCATTTAAAAAAAAACAGAACTCCATTGAACTGTGAATTTCTTCAGGCTGAATACTTTCCAGAATTAGGAACTATGTGCTTAAATTCCTGCCTACTGAGTAGCTTAATACAACCATAAAGTCTCTGCCTTTTTTTAACCCTTGAATTCATCAAGTTACAGTTTAGCTATAAACTTTTATTGTGTGTTTTTACTTTGGTGTATGTGCACTTCCTAAATTGTAGCTATTATTGAAAGTAATATAACATATCTGAAAAGGGATAATATGCCAGAGCTGTATGTATTTAGTGAATACCCAAAGGCCATGAAGAAATAATTTTGACCCAACCATGCCCCTGAATATTGAATTTTGCCTGAGAGTAAAGATATATTTGAAACATAATTCTGTAGCATCTGTTCTGATGCTATCCAGCAGCAGGTAAAGGGGCTATTTTTAAAAATAAAAGAAAAAAAACCCCAAGATAGTTGAAAGCAGAGCAGAGGGCAAGGGCAAAGAGGAGGCTGTCTGAGGATAGCTCTCCATCTGCAAGTCCTGTGGCAGCTCTGCTGACTGCTTCTTGAGGGTGGAAGGGACCTTTTGAAAGAAAACATGTCAAAGCTGTGGACAAAAGGTGGGATTTTTATTGGTTTGAACTGCTTTGGAAATCTTAACAGTGCTGATGGGAAGAAGATTGTGAGAATTCCTCCCAGGATACAAGGTGTGAAGACCCAAAGATACCATTTTTGAGACACATAAATCCTTTAATCTGGGAAACAGAAAATAAATGAGAACTGCAAGATAGTACGTTTATGAAAAGGACCTAATGTGAGATCTGTTTACGAAGAAGAAAACCCACAAGTCAAACTAAAGGAGAGGAAATATGAGAGAGTCACAGGCCCTAAATGATGTTCTAACTATTGGAGAACAAATGGGTCGCGTGAGTCATTATCTGGAGGAGAATTATATCACTTTAGTAATTGAAGACCTTCATACAGAATCAGATTTATGTAGGAAAAACTCAGTCTTCATTGAAAAAAATGAACCTCACCTCAGAATCAAAGATTGCATGGAAGCACAGCATTCAATATCCATGCAGTGTGGGCGGGCACTGGTGCAGGACCACAACTTCATGTCCATCATCTTCCCAGTACTGGCCTTCAAAACCTGAACAAAATGTAAAGAAAAAAGCACCACAGAAAAAAAAAAATCTTTTCTGAACAGCTTTAGTGCCTAGCTGGTTCAAGATCAGATAAATACTGGAAAGTCCCAGAGAGATTAACATACAGTGTGTGAGCTCTGTGTTTGAGGGTATCATAAGGACTTGCAGATCAGCCCCAGTCAAGAGCAATCAGTTTTTCCTCACACTCAGAACTCCCAAATTGGTTTGTAACCCCAGTATGTCCCTGTGCATCAAATACTCTTCTGAGTTGGATGTTGCCCCATGGGATCCAATACAACCCCAAGAGGGTTGTATTGTCTTACCCATAAAGTCATCTTTTGCTTCCTAAATATGTTTGTTCAACATTGTCCCCAAAACAAGAGCAAAACTCCCTTCATAATTTGGCATCATAAGAATTATGAGCTCGTGAAGAGGTGTTGGATGGATTAAGTCATGCATAAGGCCTGATGTTGTAAGACAAGAATTAAACAACCCATTGCATTACAATAATTGGAGTTACAAGAGTTATAGAAAAGGAGCACCAAAAGGTAATTTCCACTTTGGCTAAACCCTCCCTGATACCCTCTGGCAACAGATTATCATATTTCTTCTCTGAATCACACTCCCTTATGTTTTTAAGCTCCTGTAAATTCAATGCTGTTATAGTAATTGCTAATCCTCACACAGACCACTGAAGTTCTCTCTTTTTTTTTTTTTTTTTTTTTTTTTTTTTTTCTTTTTACACAAGCTCATTTGTGACATATTTACTGCTGAGAGCCTGATCTTGGCTTCAGCTCAGCTGATAAGTAGGCACAGAAAGACTTTCAGATTAGAAAGACAAATAAATATTTGAAACTGCTTAAGCTAAAAGAAGGTTCAATTGTATAATGTTCCAGGGCTGATTTTGATACATGAAGTCAAGAAACAGCAGAGACTCTCTTGGTCTGAGTGCTGCAGAAGTTAGTATGTGTGATGTGAGATCACCTCCTGGCCCTAGATGCTCTCACAGGGTAGGATAAAGGTTGGTTTAAACTTCTTCAGTTTGCTTAAACTGGCACAGTAGTACTGAGACAAAGTGGATGGAGTAAATCTAAAGTAAACCAGTAGAGAACTGCCACTTGATCAGTATATTTTGTTGTTCCTTCTTGTTATCCTGAATATATTCTAAATGGGCATAGTGTGACAGCTGTCCCTGAGACAAAAGAAGAACATAAGTTGTAGGAAGAACTTGTGTTTAAATCAAGATAGATGCACATTTCAGCATTTAAACTGAGCTTCTACTGAATGTGCAAAGTGGATAACTGCATCTGCAGATGTATTTGGTGAAAATAATGGGTGTGCAAATAGCACATATGCTTCAGTACCCAGTCTAGGAAATAGGTCAACATGATCTATCACTGTGGCCTGTGCTTTGTGCTGGTCCTGCAGTGAGTGGAAAATTTCGTAATACCTGACATATGGGCTTTTCTGTATTTTAATAGATACTCCATATTCCATAATTATAGTGGCACATACAGTCAGTGTTCCTACCGCATTGCATGGTCCTTTGGGGGAGGCAAACAAACCTTAGCAACTTTCTCTTTTTCTTGAACAGTCCCTTAACACGTGCTACAATCATCCTGAAATGCATTCAGTAAATCATCTCTGATTGCACAGTTAAAGAGCACTACTCTGTATCAGTCATTTAAAGCATCTTCAAGGGTTTCATTGATGAAGTCTTTCCGAAAGGAAAGAGGCAACAAGGAAGATCTATTGAATTTTGAGTCACTGTATGCTGGGTGTTACATTAGAACTTAAATCAGATCCAGCATTTCACAAGGAAAGGAAAACAGAAAAGTCAAGTGAGATAAAGGGCTGTTTATCCATAGGAAGACGTGATATGTGTAAAAAGAGCCACCTTACAAAAGGGCTAGCTGTTCAAAATGCCCCCTTAAAGAAGATACAATTAGAGCTTAATCGTTTCTTTCTTCAGTTCAAAGCTGCCACATCTAAGTTAATGAACACATATGCCAAGTCAGCCCTATTTGTACCTTGCTTATCTTAACCATTTAAACAAGCCTGCTCTTTGCTAACATTGCTGTTTGTAGAGATTGCACATCTCCTTGTGGGAGTATTGCTCCTCTTGGTAGGTTGGATTTTGCTCTGTACAGACTGTTGAGGATCAGATGTAATTTCTTCCTTCTAAGGAAGTCCTAACAGTTAATTTACAAATAAGTTGATAAAAAGTTAATAGATGCTAAATTAACCACAGGGGCTCCTGATCTGTTCCCTGAACTGCAGGAACATGGTGGAAAATTACAAGAAAAAAAAAAATCAATAGAGAAAGAAATTTGGAGTTCATAAAGTTCAAGGAAGGTAAAATTGTTACTTGACACCAAATGAAGAGCAAATTAGTTTATTAACGTGTACAATACAGCACCATGTGTTTGAGGCTGCTGTATGTTATGGAGCATCTGCAATGTGGAATCAAACTCTCAAAACCCATGTCTATACTGGTAAATTAAATATACCTGGTATTACTGTCAGACACAGGCTCATCTCCATACTATACATCTCTCTTCTCCTTCAGTGTAGGATGCTTTTTGCAGGATGCTTGTTGAAATATCTCTAACATGTTAAATCACAAATACTTCATGGGAATTGCCTAGACATGGGTTTGTTAGCCTGGGCCAAAATTGAGGACTGCTATAAAAATTCTGGCCAGCAGGTATCTGCTAAGAGAATGTGAGAAGGAAGGCGAGGAGGCAGCAGTCACTCTGTGCAGCTCGCAGGGACCTGGAAGCAGCACAGGCTTCTCATTAGGGACTGCTGAGCACTGATAAATTCATCATGTTTCTAGGCTCAGCGACACACTGTGTTGCGTTGTTAGGCACAGTCATGGCCTTGCCTCTGAAACTGGCTCTTTTTAAAGTGCTGTGTCCCAGCCTTGTGCATGCTGAATGTCTTTGTGGAGATAGGTTTTTCCCTTTTCCATCCCCCAGATCAGTATTTCTCTTTCCCTTTTCCATGCACAACACTACATTTTCCTTTTCTGTCATCGCATCTTGCTGAGGGGGTGCAACTTGCTGAGGCCAGTGGCTAGTACTGTGCATGTCCTTGAGGGTACAGCCTTTGATGCCAGCCCATTGGCCTCATCTGCTTCAAGGTGTTGGTGCCATTTTGCCTTGCACTTACAGGTGAGTACTTTCCTCTTGATATGCACATACAAGATATACACATCCATATATGTATACACACAGTATCTTGTGTGTATCCTGTACAGGCTGTGGGCTCTCAATCAGTTGCACATCTAAATATGCAGGCACCTCACTAGGTATCTCCTCAAGTCTAACTGACCAGGTTGCTCCAGGTATGGTATTTCTGTCATTTAAACTTTGCTATGGTCATATTCATGGGAGCATGTGCTGTGGGTCTTTTCATGGCTAACTCTTTGCTGCCATTTGCCAGCACACTGGCTCAAGGTGGAGTGCTGACCCAGGGATATAGGAACACACATGGTTCCCACATCTATCAGTTCAACACTTATGATTTGATGCCCATTGCACTTCGTCAGACATGTTACAGACCCCAGGAGCTCCTCATTCATCCCACAGCCCAAAGTATCAATAACACCCGCAGCACCCAAGGTCTCTTTTAAGCAGTGAAATCCAATCCCCAAAGCCTTGTAGTAAAGATGAGCAGAAAATCACAGCAGTCAGTGTTGGAAAAATAGGAATTCAGCTAAAGCAACAGTACCTTGACAACACTTGGCACTGCAAACATCACTTAACTTGACAAACAGGCAGTAATAGCTAGAGTGAAAATAAAGGGTTAGGCAGGTAGAGAGATAAAGTATGAAGAACATGCTGAGCAAATAACAGCCTTTTGAGAATCAACATTAGCATAATTACTAAAGATAGGTAATTGCTGAAATAGCATTTGCTGGCAGCGTTTATATTTCTAAATGCAACACTTTCTCTCTTCTCTACATAATCTTCTGCTGGAACTATAGAGTGTGCTTACATTCTGTTTTTAGCTGAAAGAGAGCTGGTATGGAAATTGGCACCATCTGAAAGCCGAGGGCATAGAGAGGAACAAACACATTTAACACCTTGGAGTCCAACTATCCTTTTTAAACAAGTTTGTCATACTTGGGGCTACATGTCTTGTTAAAATCTGTATGTTATACCATCAACTCAACATTTGTCCCAGCGCCCTACTCAATACTTGATAAGATTGGGCATTCTCAAACCAATTCCTATTGATTTCTAACTGCTGAAATAGGATAAGGATGTGACAGACACAATGAGTATTTAGTACAGCAGATCAAGCCATGCCAGCACTTGAAAACAACTTGGTTGATAAAAAAAAAAGAAAAAAGCCAAATAAAAACCCCCACCAGACACAGATGTAGTAACATACAGTGCATAAGCAAAAGTCCTGGCTGCAAGCGAAAGCATTAGCTGCTTCTGCTTAAAAAGGCATTTGGGCACAGTTTTGATGGAAGAGCAGGTGGAAATTAAAAAGAAAAAAAAAAAAGCAACAGATGAGGTTACATTTGTGAAGGTTATAGGGCTGATCTGCAATTATTTATGAGCACTGTATGTGACCTGGGTACCGAGATCATGCTGTGCTGGCTTACTACATCTCTTAGTGTATGTTGCTTCACAGGGCGGTAGGAAGCTGTCAGAGGCAATAGCTGGCCTCTACCTAAGTATATTACCTATAAATACCACGGGGAGGGGAAAAACTATATGTGCACTATTAGCTGTGAAGATTCCTCTGGATAATGGAAGTACATAAGGGACTTGGCCTGCTTTTTTTAAAAAGAAGCAAAAAAGTGATTTGAAAGTAACTGTGGAGGGCAAAAATGGGACCATGCAAGGATGGCTCAGAAAGGACAGGATACCATGGAGACAGCCCTCACGGAGAAGGTTGAAATAGTGGGGCCTTCTAAACCTTCAGCGTGGTGGTAAGATACAAAAAGAAGTCATATGTAGAAGTAGTTCTCACTGGCTAAAAATATCTTTTTGTTTTAAAATCTCTGTATTCTTGTTGCAAAGCCAGAAGTTGATACCCGTCTCTGGACCACTGATCACGGCTCACTTGCCAAGTCATATTGATGAGTTGAGAGAAATGGGTGTCATCCTGACATAATCCATGGATCATGGGATCTCAAAGCCTGGAGCAAAATCATGAGGGCTCCCTTTTACAGGCAGCCCCACAGCTCTCTGAATATTCCCTCGTCGTCTCCCTGGTGAGCCTCCACGGGAGTGTCACCAGCAACAACCCAGGCATGTATTTCATGGAGCATATATTGTACTCTCCTCGGGGATGTCTCAAGCCTTTAAAAAATATGCACTTGCACATAATTTCCTCAGAGGAAACTCAAACACAATAAGCAAGAAGCATGAGGCCATTTGGTCATCCATACATAAATAAGAGATAAAAGGTGCCAGACCCTTCAAAAATAAACCAGAAAAGCCTTCTACTGCCTAACCCTGTGGTGGCATTTAGACAGATGTTTCTTTAGGCAAGAAGATCAGTATTTTGCTGTCATTCATTACGGATTTACCAGTTTTGTATTGATTTTGTTGTGGCCTCCTATGTACTTTAATTGCTGCAATAGAAAAACAAGTTGCTATACATGACATTTCCTTTCTGAGAAGCTGGCAACAGAATTGCATGAACCACTGGTAGATTCACTGATTTCCCTTGTGAGTCAGTAATAAAATGATGACTGAAACAGCTTGTCCTTCTTTCTGTTCCAAAACAGCTATTTTTTTTTTCAAGAACTCTCACTAGCTTCAGATTTAAAAACAGAAATCTTCCTAATTGCTGGATAATATGGTAGACTTTCCTTTAGTATTTCATGGTTATTAACCCTGAGGTTTTATTGACTTATTTTGAGGGACAGGCACCTGAGTGTCTTTGCTTGAGCAAACAGGTTGCTCAGCCTGTGTGTGAGGTCCACCCAGATTTGGCCAAGGGCAGTGGAGATAATTGACAAAGTGTTTTCTGGTGTTCTCATCATTAGATTGACACATGGTCAACTCTCAGAAGTGTGGGCTGAAAAATAAATGCTTCCTTCCTCTGGGATGCAAACCACCGGCTCAGATTCAAGGCTTCTCACCTGGGAGATTTGCAGCAGCTGGAAACCCATATGGTGTGGGGCAAAAAAATGTCACAGTGTGCTTGCAGACTGAGGAGCAGATAAGACTGATTAAGATACCTCACCTTATCCCTTTGGAAGGGTTTTCTTTGATGTTGTAGTTTCTAGAAGTTCAGCTGTCCCATCTGAGTGGACTCTGCCTTCCCTAAGGCAATGCCATGCCAGCAGAAGGCATCTGCTCACTGAGTACTGTCAGGCTGAAATGGAGGTGAGAAAAGGAGGGCTTATTTTGTTTTCCCTGTGCTTTCCTCCCTCAACTTTCAATATTTTCAAAAATTAACACTCTAATCTGTATTTAGCCATCCGCTGACACCCTCTGTCTGGGTTTCCTAGCTGTACGCTTCTTGTTGTGCATTTCCAGTCCTGATACTTTTTTTTGGGGGTATATTTTTTAAGCTGTGTGGCCCTTGCAAAAGTGAGTCCAAAGAAGGTAGCAAACAGGAAGTAGTTCACCTCATTGAAAACTGTGTCAGAGCTAGAATTCATGACAATACCTACTATTCTCCTTAGACTGGTTTGGGTCCCACTGCATGAATTAGCATGGTAAGAAAAGAACTGCAGAACCCTCTAGCAGCTTGGTGTGTGCGTATTTAAACATCATAATGAGAGGTGCCTGTGAGGTGATCCATAAATAAAATAATTCAGTGTGTCCATAAATTAAATTCTACAACAAACCTGTGAAGTAAGTCAGTTATTACAGGTTTTTTTGAGATGTATAAGCTAGGTTCCTGGAGACACAACTGGTGATGAGTTGTTTTAGCAGCATCTTGGAAGTAGAACTTGAGCATCCCTAGCACAATTCTAGAAGTGGCAAGATTGCTGAGGAAAGAGAGGATATGTTAGGGTCAATCAATCTGATAAGAAACAATTGTATGCAAATAAGTAACATAAAATATGATCTGACAGCTCTAGGGTTGTATCAGGATTTCTGTGTGCTTTGTGGAGACACAGAATCTACTTCCTATCAAGTGTAATTGATAGAAGTGGGGGGGGGGGGGGGGAAGTAGCTTGCTTTGTCTTCTACTGATCCTGCTTCAGAGCTGCTGGAAACCTCAAGGAGTATTTGCAAGCTGTTCTGCATGGCCATTTTGGCATAGCCCAGCTGGTTAATGCTAGCAAATCTGGGCTGGTAACAGTCCCTGAAATAAAACCCATCTTGCCAGAAGAAGAAAGTCTAAGAACAGAAAAGTCTAGTTGTATTTTTTCCATCGTTGCCTATGTACTTCTCAGAGATGTGTAAACAAAGCCAACTTGTTGATGAGAAATATGTCAATCAAAGAGCTGCTGAATGTTCTGGAGACAGTTATCACTAGATGTTTTGACTAAATGTCTGAGAGCTCATGCTCTTGGGAAATTTCCCAATAGATCTGAAGATAAACACACAAGCTCTTGGCATCTCTCCTGACTGGATGAGAATCTGAGAACTGATAATTATTTACATTTAACCTGTGCACCCTATAAAACTTGTGGCACATCCTTTAGATGCAGCACTGGAGCATTTAGCAGTGGTGTTTATTAAGGACAAAGTCTCAGTGAATATTTAAATTCTGCCAGACTACTTGTCAACATTTCAGATCATGTCAGAATAAAAAAATTACTCTCTATGTCATATTCATCTATGGGCTCTTGGGTCACAGCTGAAATACAGAGGTAGCAAAAATCAGATGAGTGAACCTGTTCTGGAAAGCTGTCCACAGGGGGGTAACATCACAGGCAGTTGGTGAGGCAGCAAGAAGAAATTTGGTATTCAAAGCAACTTTCGTAAGTTTTCGTTTAAGTCAAGTGTTTAACGATCCCCTGCTGCGCAAGGTCCCCTGCTGCTACAGCTCTGTGCTGCTGAATGATCCTTCATTGCCAGAACTCTGCTAAATCCTAGGTTTGGGGCTTCAGGAAGGCAAGATGAATTACTGGAAGGTTGGCCTCAAACAGCAAGAAGTAAAGATTCACAACTAGGCACCTGCAAATGCACCAAAGCAGTGAGTAACACATCACTACTGGTGGTCTTACTACTTGCTTTTCTGAACAACACTCTGAAAATGGGTATGGTTCTCTGTGATCCAGAGTCTTCTCCACAGGCGTGAGTGGTCTTGAGTGACATCCAGTGAATCTGCCTGGGATGGCTACTTGAACTAGGACATGGGGCAGCAGAGGACAATACAAGGGAATCTGTAAGAAAATAACACCCCCTTTATCTGACCATGAGATAATATCTTTTTGTGTCTTTTCTTTTGATCAAATTCTACCTGTAGGCAATGTCCACTGTGCAGAAATCTTCAACTCAGAAGAGTTCTCATTAGCAGAGATTCTTAATTAGAAAGCTTGAATTTTTACCTCTGCCAGCAGCAACCTTTCTGATTTGTTTACTAGGAACATGCACGGGAGTGATTCTTTCTGTTGTTCTGGTGACAAGAATAACAGTGCATAAGTGGTTTTGTTCTCCACCTACGTTACAGGTACGCTCATTTTAATTCTACCTGTTACAAACAGTCTCTCCTCCATAGAACCCATCTGACTGGCAGAAACACAAGCCCACACAGCCCACTGAGTAGTAAACATAACTGTGAAATGTCATGGCATTAACCAAAATTTCACACATCAGCACAATGAATAAATATAATGAAAAAATGGTTTGCTCATGACAATTAACCGGTCTCTATTAGTGGGAGTGAATGACTGATTGACTTTATTCCTGGAGTCTGTAGTTTTGTAATTCTCTGTTGCAGCCATGAACCTATTATTGGCTTGCCCAAACTCTGCATCTTTTATCCCTATTAAGTCAACAGAACACAATCTGGTTCAGAGCAAGCTACTGCAGGTATACAGTGCATTAGCATAAATATCATTGCACAGTACTGCAACAGTATAAGCATTTAATCTGATCTGCAAAGTAATTTTCTCCCCAAGAGCAGCTAGAAGTTCAGAATGGTCAGTGTGGTGTGCAGTGCACTGACCATCTACCTAACGTAGTCTAGTCAGTGGAGGAAATGATGCTGACATTATTTATACCCTGAAAGCATATCTCTGGATAGACACTGCTCCACTGTGTCTGTGTGTGTGCATGTATATGTACAGCCATGCTAGACATCACTGGAGGAGAAATCTTAATGACAGATTGGCAGGATTAGACTCCCACTTCTGTACATTGTAGCTTGAGGAATCACTTCCTTGTTTTCTACAAACACCCACCAACATGTAGGACTTCTCATAACCTGTCAGAGAATCTAAGAACTTGCCAAAATGAATTAAATACATAATCTTAGTGATCCTATGTATAGTCTCCACTTTGGTCATGAGTTTGCATGTTTATAGCAGAAAAGTGCCTTCTCTGCAGCCTTTGGGAGCTCACAGGAGCCCTGACTGCCTCCCGTGGCCTTGGCACCTGGCTTCCAGCGAGCAAGTGTGTGGGCAGTGGCAGACCCCTTTCAATGCTTTAGCTCCAACAAGCCACAGTTGGAATAGCTTCTTTTCATTGGCCCATTCAGTCCCTACCTGGCAAACTCAAAAAGAGGGAGGGAGACCACTGCACAGGCTCAGCTAACAGTTTCCATGTAATATTACTTACACCATGTCTTCCTAGATGATGTTGCCTGAGGAGGCTGGTTCTCCTGTGTGCTCTTGTGTATCAGCTGTGGATAGCAGGGATGCTCCACCTGTCCCCATTATATCCATAACAATGGGTTTGGATCTTATTCCTCCCTTTCATCTTGAATAATCCATATAGGCCTCAGATGAACAGAGACCAGCTGTATTCCTGTTCTTGCAATGGAAGTGATATGAAGTAGAGCAAGAGAAGGACAATAAGGGGATTGCTGCCTTCTGCATATTTTCAGATCTGCAGTCTGCTCAGCCTGCAACCCAAGGCAATGTGTGAGACCATTCTGTTGGTGAAAATAGTCCATATTGGCTGATCTTTAGAGGTTTCCACAAAGACCATTGCTAAGAAAAGGGGTATCCTGGCTGGATATCTATGTACTTCTACTGTTTCTGGGTTACTATTCATTTACAGTGGCATTATGGGAGAGTTAATTACAATAATATGCTTGTATAAAAACTCTTCTATATGCCTAGATCTAAACATAAGTGTTTCATAACTCATAAAAATTAAACAACTCAGGAACAGACAAACACAATTTATAATTAAATTTTGATACTTCTAGCATTCCTAGGCCACTCCTGGGACTTGTCAATATTTTAACATGTTCAGCAGCTCCTGAAAGTAAACAAATGGCCATTGGTGGGTAAGCACTTCTGTATTTGTTTTTCAGAATTAGTTGCTTAGGTAGGTTGCATGTGTATGACAGACTGAATACATCTACTTCCGAGGTACAGAAACCCGGCTTAGGCATCTGTAAATGCTGAAATCTTTAATATGTTCATATGAAGTCCAAGATTCAGATTATGTGAAATGTTTTCTCTACCAGATCATCAGCTAAGCACCAACATAGGCCATATGGGAAACCAAGGTCTCAGACATATTAGTCTCCCAGCCCTTTACAGACCTTTAACAATCCTTTCTACTAGTATTTCCTTTGGCAAATAATGTGAATTTCATAACACATACAGAAAGAGACAGATTTGGTTTGACAGTATCCCTTAAAAAATCACTGAGAAACAAATAAAAATATTTTGAATGGCACCATTATCCTATGGCTTTTCAGATTAAAACTACAGGTGATCTGGAATGGCTGCTCATTTTTCAGGACCAAAAGCCACAAAAAAGTCATCACAGACAGATTACTTATACTAGGAAGAAAACTGCATAATCAAACCACTGCTTAATACAGAGAGTTATTAAAAGCCTCAGAAGATGGTTTAATGTGAACAAACGGTGATGCCTCTGACAGTTCGGTGCATCTTATGATATCAGGTGGAATAACCAGTGAGGCTGATACAAGTTACAGCCCCAGAGCGGCAATCCGGCTCATGCACCTTTGGATAAATTAGGCCCTGTATCTGTTGATGTTAAAGCTCCGGAGGATGCTAACACAGTGAAGTTATTTCAAGCCTTTCCTGTTGAGTCAATGCTCTGCGCAAGGCAGTTTCTTGCCCTCCTGCAGGTAACCTCGGACTCACCTCCGGGACTTGGCTTGAAGGGAGAAGGCTGTAAATGCAGACGCTGTCTGCTGGATCATGAATTGTCCTGCCTGCTTGGTTAGCTCACAGTGACGCAAGGAGTGATGTTTGGAAGTAATTACTGTAGTCAAGTCCTCTTAATATTCCTTCTTTTTTATTTTTGTAGTAGAGTGAAAAGAGCTCTCCATCTCCCCTGGGTTGCCATGCCCCTTATGGGCTGAATTATGCTCGATTGTCATAAAACCAACAAATGATGTATCCTTGCTATAAAAGCCAACCTCATGTTAAATTTCAGTGTCCTGCTCCAAGGTACCAGAAATGTTTTACTTGGACAAAATTAATATATATTTGTTCAGAAATACTCAGACAAGCAATACGCAGCTTTCAGTTTACAGCCCGGTGTAGTTCTGGGTCACTGAAAAGAGCTATAAATGTATAAGAATCAGGCAATTATTATAATAATAAACAGAGCTATTTCACGCACATCACTGCTCACAAAAGTCAGTGTTTGGGCTTCTGTAAATATACTGATACATACTTAATTATTAAAACCAACAATGAGCTCACTGTGTATGCATACTATATAACTACGTAACTCCCATTATCACATATAAGCACATTTCCTTAATTGCCATGTGAAACTGTTGCCCTCCTAAAACCATGTGGGTGGTTTGAAACAAAATACCAAAGATTAATACAGTTTTGAACTAGGAAATTACTTCTTGTGTAGCTTAGTTTAGCTTTATGTAGGCACAATAAATGCGTATCTTGATGATACGGTTAATATTACATTACATTGTATCATTTTCCATTGTGCTGAAATACATTTTAGCATCTTTCTACAATGTAAGATGACAGAGATCAATTACAAAACTATTAAATGTCAATTAACATCTTTGCAATTTGAATCCCAAATGAACCTGTTAAAGCTACCTTGTTATATGTCACTTATATGTATAAATGCTAGTTAAATATTTAACGAATGCACAAAAAAGTAATTACCTATTTACTGTTTATGTAGTGGTGAGCTAATCCCATCAGCGTTAGTTATGTCCACTGGAAAACTAAAACTGAATTTGCGAATCTGAGTGGCTAAAATGGGCTCTGAAATGCATCATTCATTAATCAGGTACACTTCTATGTAGTGCCTAAATATAGACTTGGGAATCTAATTTTAAGCACTTTAACAGGAGCGTTTTGTCCTGTTAAGGCACAAAGTTAATTTTTAGCATGGTCTAGTCAACTCTAGTCCTCCTTACTATAGAGTTTAAGCGTTGTGCAACATCTACAAAGCCTTGAGCTTTCCTGGAAAAGGTCGTCATCACATAAAAAATTCATACTTTTTAGCAATAATTTAGGCTAAAATGTAGTCAGTACAGTAAGGTTAACACCTCCACTCATAGGAAAATGTAGTCATTGCCCTTGGGATAAGAACTTTCCCTTTTCAGCATATTAAAAATAGGATTTTTATTTATTACAAGTAGTCAAGACTTTGCTTTGGCATCTCATCTGAAAAATGGTGCCTTTAGGAACATAGCAGAGGAGATCACATTGCCTCCTTCACTTATCAATCTTGGCTGCCTTGATAACAACCTGCTCTCTTTATCTGGTCCACGGAGAGCACAGAAGTGCTCCGAAGTGTGCTCTGGTGACAGCTGGACTCTCTCTGTTGGCTACACAAACCCCAAGGGGACCAGTCTCCTGAAACAGGCACCTGTGTTAAGGCAGGTAGCAGTGGGCAGGGGAATGGTGCCCGTGTTGGGGCAGGTCTGTCCCAGGGCAAAGTGTCGCTTAGGTCCGCACTGGCTGTTTGCCTCAGAGCTAAAGGAAACATGTTTATTTCCAATGGGTATTGTTCACAAACCTCCCCTTACTCTCTGACGAGTTATTTGTGCAGGAGTAAGATCGAAAGGGCTGTTAAAAAGCCAAGCCAGACCAACGAGCACACAAGTCTGGACAAGAACAAAGCAGGGGGTTACTAACTGGGGAATGCTTCTGCCTCGCTCTCAGCTGGTAAGTCTTCCCAAGGCTAAACTGAGGATCAAAGGGGGATACTAAACCTCACAGATCATAGCCTGCAGAAAGAGCAATGGAGAGGGAGGCTGTCAGCCGTGGCAGGCAGGCAGATGGAGAGTTGGAGAGGAGCAAAGGCTCCGGTTCCTTGGGCAGTGTGGGACTCCGCGGACAAGACAGTCTGTGGCAGGCTCCCGAGGGAGCTACCCACCTTCAGAAACAGAAGATATACAGCTACATCTCTTTGTCCCTTTCAGCGATCCTTCTGTTCTTACTGGCAAATCCAACATTCTTTGTCTTGAAAGAAATGTGTCTCTTTGTAATTAGAAACTAAACGGGTACTAAAGGAAAAGTATCTGCAAGTGTCATATATGGCAAGAGGGAGGGAGCAACCCTGAGAGTGTCAGTTGGAAAGATCCTGCTACAGGAAAATGTGGTTGCCAGCGTTCAGCAGGGACCAGGAGTGACATCCCCAGGGATCGGGAGCCTGACCTGGCTGTGGTGCAACACAGCAGTAGTTTGGAAGTAAAACTGCACAACACCCACAAGTTGTCCTGCTGGACAGTGTGGTCTCCTGGTCATGGTCTCTCTCCTCAAGGACTTCTTCCTTGAAGTCTATTATGTCTCGAGGCCCACTGACAGGCTGCTGCCTGCGGCAGGGTCTAACTCGGCAAGGGCTCATCAGAGGGAAAACACTTCATCAGAAGTTTCCCACCTATACTCTGAGGGCAACTGAATTCTCAGTAAAATAAATGCAGATTAGCCAGCAGACCTTGCCTTATGGCTCTGCAAAGCTGATCTTCAGCATCAACTCTGCTTTTTGTACCAGCTGATTTCAGACAAGGTTATTAACACTGGCTGGGTAGGAAGGGGACCAACTGTAGCCTCTGCCGACAGATGTCCCATCTGCAGGTGTAAGCAACACTGCCTCTGAGGAGCCCAGAGCTATTACTTTCTGTTAGACTGGGGCAAAACAAAGGAACAAGCACAGAGGTGGCTTTGCTCTTGAAACCTGTAGATTCAGGAAATGATGCATTTTTGTGGATGGCACAATTTCTAACAGAAGAAATAGCATTAAGAGTATTATTACAAAGTGGGCCTCTGCTGAGAGTATCTTGCTCTTCCATAGCTGCTGTTTTGCTGGAGTCATTCTGGTGGGTCTAACAATAGAAGATGCTTCAATATCATTTACAAGGAAAAAACACTGGGTGTTTGGGTCTCCCACCCCCACTCCCCACCCCCAAGAACAGAGTCACAGAGGGCTTATTTGTTTAGTTGTTTTAGGAATGCAATTTGGTAATTCAGTTGCTTGCCTGATAAATGTCTGCCCTCTGATCCCGGCTACAGGAGATGGAATAAAATGTAACTGAATTTGACAGACAGAATTCATCTGCCGTGTTTGAGGCACAGCAAAGCAGCCTGGGGAGAAAAACATTACAGCAAATTATGCTTCCTTATCTCCCTATGCTAACAGTGCCAGGTCAGCTTGAAGCAGGGAATGAATAAGTCTTCTAAAGGACAATACCCACCAAGCTCAAAAAACAGTGCTGCCCTGGCCTGACTCCAGGTCTGGGGATGTGGACATGAGTGAAGCTGCTGTGAAGCCCCAGCTAATCCACTTTCCCTTCCTGGTCCCCATCTTGTGCTTAGTTTGCAAGTTTGGGGCAAGTGATTGTTTCCCAGCAGGTCTAGCACCTGGGACCCTGCTCTGAGCTGCAGCCTCCATTGGCTGCTGCAGCCCTGTCTGCTTGCACTGTCCTCCTCTCTGCCAGGGCAGTGGACAGAGATGGCAGTGCCATGGGCAGAGAAAGCCTCTCTTGTTTTTTTTGCAGCATTGTTCAGTGGTTTTAGAGTGCTCTCATACTGCAGATACACCCAACAGTGAGCCCAGCTCTGCAGATGCCCTGACTGTAATATGGCTGCCCACATGGCTCAGCAACTGCAGAACAGCCACTGTTGTTTTGTTAATTTGCCAATAAAAAGTACGTTTAATCTGATATTACTCTGTGGGTCAATTCCGTTCTTAGAGGTGGTTCAAAGCATCACCAAGCACACCCATTAACTGGTGTCTTTATGTCAAACACACGATAGTTTCCTATGAACTGACCCTAATTTAATGGCAGTGGATGGCCATCAATCTGGCTGGAAAAAATGGACCATCCCTAGCTGAGCCTGCTCTGACCTTGTGGCTAATGATTGCCATTTGCCTTTCTGCTTTCTCAGAAGCTTTGTGTTTTGGGGATGAGCAATATTGAGGTGTGGATGAACAGCACTGGGAAAGTTGCACATGAAGAAATGATCTCAGCTCAACACTCTGCCCAGGAGTGACCCAGCTCAGCACCACTATGCTGGCTATGCTGGGCTGCTTCTAGCAACAAGAGTCCTTATACTGGTGTATTTTTAAAAGGGGGTCTACATGCCCCTAAAATTTGTCTTGCAAATAGCCAGAGCAGGGTGGGTGAAGGAAAAAAATGTTATCCTCTCCGGAAGAGGAAAACTCTCTCTGAGGTACTTGCATCCTAATCCCTAAATTCACATAGTGCCATAGGGACTTTTCTATCAGTTTGATGACTCTGATGTATCTTCAAAGTGATGGAGAAAGGAGATTGGAAGTAATTTTTTTTTTTTTTCTGCATTCACCACCTGGATTGTAACTATCTAACTTGGCCAGATGTCCTCCATTCCTCCCACGTCAAAGCCTGCCTGCTCCTTTCCTGAAACATCCATCACACTGCAGGTCAGCTCTTCCTTGATTTGTAGGAGATGGTTGCCCAGTCTGCCTCCCCTTTAATCATTCCTCTGACAGCAGCTAGAGAGGTGAAAAGCTGGGGGGATCTAAGTAATCCATTTCTAAGTGTAAAAAGCCCCAAAAGTGGGGGGAGAGTGGAAGAAAGCGAGTCTGTCTGCTGAGCAAACAGACTGATTACGTCAAGGGACAGGAAGAGCAGCACTTGGAAAACAATACGGATGAGGCTTTGAAAAGGTTGACTGACTGCACTGGATTAGCTATCGATTTTTGTCATTTTCACAGCTAGTGCCATGCTCTCCACCTGCTGAGGCCATTAAGCTCTGAGGCCTTAAACTTCTAATCCCCTGCTAATAACAACAAGACAATGGCCCAGCAAGCCAAGGATCTAACACGATGTCCAATGGCTTTGGCACTGTACCCAGTGTGCTGGTGTCTAGGGAGCAACTGTGGCAGCCCAGAGACACTGTGTGGAAACAAAATGTGCAGAAGGATTCAGAACATGCTCAGAGGTCAACTGCAAATCACGGTTTATTCATAAGAGCGTCCAACCTGGTTTCCAGTTAACACCTGCAGCATGGGGCATGTAACTTTTGCAGGATCTCTCTGAGCATTGATTTTGTTAAAATAACCACAAACAAGAATTTTGTTTGTTTTCAAGGTAACTTTGGTAAAAGTGTGAAACTGTGGGCTCCCTCTCAGGCTGCTAAAGGGCTGAAGCTTTATTCAAGCATCTTGTCATCAATATAACTTAGTTCATACAGCATACGCAGCTGTAAAGAAACCCTGAGCTTATTTTAAGGCAGGACTGTAAAGAAAGGATGTCGGAAGGAGTCAAGTCCTTACTACACATGCTGGATGGAGACAGAACACGGGGAAGGATTAGTGGAAATGCTTTTCTGTGGTGGATGGGAAGATGACTAAGGACTGGATAAAAGAAATGTGTAGAAGACATCTATCAGTGAGTGCTTCCAAGGCTGGGGAACTAAGCCAGCTTCTTCCTATACCACCTTTTATATAGAGTAGATTTTCCCGATTGTGCCAAAGAGCTGATCAGCCTTGTCCTAGCTCAGCTTCCAGAAAGTCTGCAAGTACCAGCTGTTGTGTGAACATCCTCATGAATGTGGTCTAACAAACTCATGTCATAGAGCTACTCTGCATCTCACTGGAAATAGTCTATTTGCAGCCTCTGGAGCCTTAAAAAGAGTGCCCCAGAGTTCAGTCCCACAAGGGAAGTCATATGCATCTCTCAGCTTTACTCCTTTACTCCGGAGGTGGTAAGCAGATGGGTGAAGCTCCCCGGGGGATCACTCAGCCTTTTCTGCCACCCACTGCTCTGGATTCTCTCCATCTGCCTGAACTCAGTACAGCTGTGGCTGAGTGTGCCTGGAAGAAGAGAAAAACCCTTGGACATACGCTGTATGTTCCTTAGCAAAGTGTTGGTCCTTCACAGAGCCATGCTCAGCAGCAACACCTTCCCTCCTCTGCTGCAGCCACCACACCCTCCCTTAGAGCCCATGTGGTGGAAGAGCACGAACCCCTCACGACCTACTGCGGGTGACATCTGTCTCCCGCAAGGCACGGTCCTAAATGCCCAAACACTTTACTAGGGTTTATTTATTTGAGAAAGGGGGAGATCTGCATAAAGCCAGAGCTGCAGGCAGAGCCTGGGTGCAGTAAGAGCAGTGTTTGTGTGTGCAAACAGCTGATTACAGCTCCTTGTGGGAGCGCGCTCAGCGCCTTCTCTGCCCGTAATATAAATGCTTTACTGAGCGAGTGCTCAACTTTCCTGAGAATCTCAGCCTAAATGTTGACAGTTTTATTTGCCTGGGTTTGATATTTATTTTAAGGGCCTTTGTGGTTCTTGGAAACTAAAGGATTATTGTCAATGTACAAAACAAATGGAGTCTACCCTTTGGAAGCAGGGAGATAATGCTCCTGCAATAGCAATCGTCACTGCCCACCCAAACAGGCAGCAAACAAAAGCAGAAGGATGTGCAAGGGAGCAGATAGAACGTCTCCATTCATAAACTCTGTGCAAATCCGGACGATGCAACGCTGCGCTCTCCCTTGATCCTTTTCTTCAGGCATCTGGCCAGCTGGCAAAAGCAAGTCAAATTGAAATGTTCTCATTTTCTTTTCAGATTGTTCTTTGCTTTTTAAGGGCTGATACACGGCTTCAGCCCATGCTTTGTGTAAGTCGTCCTGAAGTTTTCCAAAAACACAGGAAAGGGAAAAGCGCTAAACAAAGCAATAGGGACAAAAGGAAACCGTTTTTTTTCACTTCAGTGCACCTGAAGTACCTACTCTGAAAGCAATGAACTTATTCAGAGCCAATACTGGAGTGAATGATAGAAGAATAAGGTGAATATCTTCAAGGCTACTGAAATAAAAATAACCCTGTTTGTAGTATGGTTTCTTTTTTTTTTTCTTACATTAATTAATGTTTGTTTTAAAGTTCTATCAGACTTATAAATATTTTAACTCTTCCTCTTAAGAGTGGCTGGAGAAGATGTTATAAGTAAAACTTTATTAATTCAGTAAATAATAGTTGGAGTTTTTAAAATTTGCTTAGAGAATTAAAAAAAAAGTTTTGTTCTGCTCAAAATTATTTCCATGTTTTCTCAAAATCGAAGAAAACAAATCCTTTAATTTCTCAGCTCTCATCAACATCATCCCCCTGAGGCTTAAGCAAAATGTTTCGAAAGAAGCATTTGAAGGGATTATTTCTTTACAGTTTCTGGGAAGGGTCTGGATGGGGAAGAGATTAAGTGAAACAACCTTTCACCTCATAAGGTTAAATAGTCTGAGGGAGATCCACAGGTGGTGCAAATCACTTTAACCCCAGAGCCTTTTTTATTAAAAAAAAAAAAAAAAAAAAAAAAAAAAAATGATTATCCTGAATATATATCAGTTGCCTCAAGAACGCAATTGGAAAATGAGTCCTCTGAGGGGAAAGCTGGCTTGCTTATTGGTAATACTGTCATGCATGTTTTACCATGTTGTTTTGCTGAGTTCCTCTATATACTTTTTTAAAACAGAACTAGCAGCCTGTAAGGGATATAGTAAGAGGGAGATGCCGGTAGCATCCAGGAGAACAAGCGCATCCAGTATGTGATAACTCTGTGTGAGCAGGTGAGTCCCCAGAGTTCCTGTGGGAAGTTTGTGGGAGAGAAGGAGGCCAAAGGGCCGGTTGTCTGCTGTCCCCCTGTGCTCCTGCCCCCAGTGGGGGCTGTAACTCGTCCCCCCCGGGCCGAGGGCAGCCTCTGCTCCCTGACTGCTCTGGAGGTGGCTGGCTGAGACCAGGTGTTGGAGCTGCTGCATCGGTTTGTAAGTACAAGAGGGACTGCTTCAGATTACCTCCTACGCACTGTGCTGATATGTTGACCTTCTAACTTTAAGATTAAAAAAAAAATAATAGAAGGAAATGTTTATCACAGATAATCATAACAGACAGCACCCTCTCTCTCCTTTGCAGACCAAACATGAGTTCAGACCAGAAACTGTTCGGCACAGACACCTGGTGCTTTGCACAGGGAGATACTCACAGGCTCTCACACTTGGGCAGGGCTTTACCAGCGTGTTACCAACATTTATCCAGACTTGGCTGGTTTTCATCCTGTTGTATTTGCAGCTGTCTCACCATTGCCATTGTGGTTCTCACCTCTCTTTGGGAGGAAGGTGCCAGGTGTCTTTGTCCCTGTGGTGGGGGCTTGGGCCACCTGGCCACTTGTGTTCACACGTGTAGCCCTGCCACCTACACGGTAAGAGGAAGGTGCAGTGTGCTATTTATTTCACAAGAAGCAGAACACTTTTTTTTTTTGTTTTATCTCTTTCCAGACAGTTGGCTCAGTTTAATGGACTGTCTTTCAGCCTGTGCATAATTCTTCTTCAAATTAGATTCTCTTAGAAGCCCAACATAATACAGACCGTGTTGTCAGCTCATTACTTTTACATCCTTTCTTGTTCTGTTTATGTGAGCAGAGGTTTAATTAACTATAATCTACTGTGTAGGCAAGAGGAAAAAAACCACTCTACTTGAAGGTATGTATTTATACTCTATTATATTTCTGAATATTTTTGGTGGGGAGGAGTTAACCTTTTTGTCTATGAGCAAGGCTGGTTGCTTTATGTTCCTATGCAAACGCTCAGGGAAGTCTAAGGCATCCATGCTTGTCTGTCACTCTCTTAGTCACCCTCATCAGCCTCCTACACTGTAGTGGACTGGACTTAAATCTAACAGAAAAAGTGGAGCCTTTGTTTCCTGTAGCCTCGGTCTCTGCAAGCTCACCACTCAGGCTCACGGGCTGTCACGCTTGCTGTCCATGCACAGTGGCAAAGGCACGGCCCTTGCTGAGCCCCAGCCACTGGCCATGGGCTGTCGCAACAGGGCAAACTGCTGGCTCTTCCTCCGGATGGATGCTGGCTTGGTGGGAGGCAGCAGGAACCGTTTCTCATCCCTCTGTGCATCCAGGAAACAGTTAAGGTACCCAGGTGCTTTGCTGTATGTACTCCACCTATAATGTCTTCTATAGCTACGAGGTGATTTGTCCTTGTCTATGATGGCAAAAAGTACAGAAATTCCAGCTAATAAATGAGGCTTATAGAGGCACTGTTCTGATTTCTCAAACTATGGGTTAAAATGCTGTAGAGGCTTTTAACCTGGTGACAAGTATATAAACCAGATGTTTTCCCAGTGAACATTTATAAACTATGTATTTCATCCACAAATTATGCTTGTACCTGGAGAACCTTGAGTGCCCAAACAATCCCACACACTTGGGCAGAAGGGAATACATCAGAAGGTGCTAATTTTTGCACAAATGCCAGTGTTAGCTCTTAGATTAGAGAGGGATTAGATAGGGGCTGGCACTTGTTACTTGAACTAAATTTAGATCTCAAAAGCCAGATTCATATTCCCAAAGAAATTCACAGGTTCCATTCAAAAGATAACAGGAAGCAAAATTAGCATTCATTATTATTAGTTTCAAAGATCAAATTATGTAATTAAGCTAAGTTTAGAGAAATTGTTCCTATACATCCTTTACCATTGTGTAGTGCTACTTCTGTTTCATATGCAAAGGGCTGTGATTTTGAAGGTTGGGTTGGCTTTTCCACTGGATCAGAGGTTTGAAGAAAAGCTATTCCCCATCCCAGCCCTGTCCAACGCACATCAAAGACGTGCTCCTGCTGGTAGGGGTGGCCTTTCGCATCCACACAGGCTCGACTGGCAGAATGAGGTTACCAGCTGGTGGGGCAGGTGCCCTCCTGGGGATAGCTCCAAAGGCCTCTTCCTGAAACTTGCTGTTTTGTAACTGAAGTTGTCTGATTTAATTATAAAACTATGCCATATATTGGAGGATCTTTGTTGTATTGGTTAAATCCCAATCAGGTTATGTGGCTAAGATCACGGTAGCTTTACAGATAATTTATCACAGTTGCCAGTGAGAGCCAAGCAAAGCATCAGAGACATTACAAGTATCTACTCAAAATGATTTTAACATTCAGACTCAGCCCAGCTCAGAGTTTTGTTGCCTTATGCCCAGATAACAATAAACTAGTGGCTTCTGTGTCCAGGGCAAAACATCCTGCTCCCATGCCCATTACACTTAGCAAAGCTCTTGCCTGATGAGGCCCCTTGGGTGCCTAATTTATTTCTACTCAACTCACCATAATTGCCAGAAAACTTCAATTTATCAATACCAATGTGTGTACATAACCATGGCTCTTGCAGAGCAAACAGAAGGCCCCTACCAATACTGTGGCTGTAGCTACGGAGATTGCTTTGCCCACGGTGTATTTCTTTATGGTTTTCCAAACAGGCAAAACTGGTTAGATGTGACCTGCTAGGCTGCGATTCACCAACAGCTATTGGACAACTGTCTTTCAGGTGGTAAGAGGGTCTCTTGCCCACAAGAATCATGTTGGAGATAATTCCCCAGGATGTCCAAGAGATGCCTGTTACTAGAATCATGGTCATGGAAGCATATGTTCAAAAGACCTTTGGATAAGGTATTGTCACTTGAAGGTTTTTATGCTTGAAAGCAAGTCAGGCTCCAGCCACAGATACAGGGAGCTGCAGGTGTTGCTTTGCACTCTTATCTTTGTCCCCAGTGGAGTGCTGACAGTGCTCACCATTAAATGGGTCAAGTGACTAACTCATCACAAGCTACATCTAACAAAGAATCGTTTCCTCCCACCCATAAACTGCTCACAAGTTGTCACTTTTTTCCTGGCTGCTAGTTTTATGCAGACTCTTCCCTTGTATGTTATTATCGTCTCGTGGGTTGAATGGGAGTCCTTAACATTTAGACTTCAAAAGCTGGGGGTCGGTCACACATGGTGGATGGAGTTCTCTGTTCTCTGCCATGGGAGGGTGGCCCTTGCAGTGGACACTGCACGTGTTCTCCCAGAGGATCTGACACTTGGCTTTCCATTGATGCATTCCAGTTTGAAATGTTCACCCTCCAAATGGCTGCAGGACTGAATATTGGTTTGTTCTTATATTTACAGAACTCTGCTACATGCACCAGTGAACAAAACTCTCTTTCATGCCAATGAGCACCAGTGAGCTTGAAGCCAATCTTTTTCAATATGAGAGACTATTCATGCAGCTACTTTCTGGCATTCCTTTTGGTCTAATTACAGCTACTTTCCCCCTTCATTAATGAACGAAGACACTCAAGCCTCAATTCACATAGACATTTAGGCATCAGAGTCCTGCTGAAATCCCCGGTGAATCTAAGCATTAGACACCCCTCAACTCTCCTCTCGCTCATGAAGTAACACTGGGGACTTACGTGGTATTGCTCCTGATATATACCAGGCTTGGGTGAGTGAAGAATCAGGGTCTCTGTGTTTGTGAAGGAAAGATATTTCAATGATTGAAATCCTAGCAGGGAGGTTGATGATACAAGCACTATTTCCCAGCCCTGCATCTGACATTGTGAATGACCTTGAATAAATCACATCCCTCCTTCTGTGTTTCTGTCCATCTAGCACATCTCTGCCTCACAGGTTTGAGAGGATCCATTCTTTCATGTTTGTAGATAGTCTAGTCTGGGCTTTCCCAAGGGGACTGGATGTTTATGTCCCCTTGGGGACTCTCACTTTCTTAGTCTCTTTGAAAATACCAATTTTAGAGATTATTGCAAGGAAGTATCAATGGAATCCAGAGCAGGAAGGAAGAGTCACTCAACTTGGCATTCCCATCTTTCAAAAGAGTAAAGAGGACAGTATGAAAAAAAATCACAGGAAAAGATAATTGCCTTATGTTTATACTAGAGGTTCTGAAGTTTCCCCTCAAGAGTCTCTGCTCATCTTCCCACATCTGTTCATAGGCAGGGCTGTGGTGTCCCAGCACTGAGTGACAATGCTGAATGCGTGATGCACCAGCATCTGTAGGCAGAACCTCTTGACTGTTTACTGCTACGTGTTTCTTCTTGTTGTGTCTCTGTCAGCTTTTCAAGGGCAATATGATTCGCCCATAAAAGATTGTGCTTTAGCTGAAAGTGCTGAAGAGTTGAGCTGATCCTCCTCCATATGTCACTGCTCTCCCCCCACTGAGGGGAGCGCTTCAGATACACTCTGGTATATGGACCAACTTATGTTGATCGTTCCTGTCGTGCCTTCAATGGCACTGTTAGGTTGTATAACACTACATACTCATTAAGTCACAGAGGGAGATTTTTAAAAAGTTTTTGTTTCCCTCCCTTCATGACTTTGCCTTACAGTCATTAGAAGTACTGAGTCTGGCCTCATTTTGCTGGAGAATATGACTTTAAAATAGAGAGGAAGCACTGCTAACCCCCAGCTCAGGGAGTGCTACTCTCACTGAGTTCAGGAGTCCATCAAAAATTCCTTAAGAAAGCAGACTTCCAATAATTATCTCTGATATGCATTCTCTATTTCCTTTAGCTGCTTAAGTTTTACTTTCTTGCCTTTGTAATGTCACAATTTGCTTGTTCTCCAGCCTCCCCATCATACAAAGAGTTAATTACATGATATCAAACACAGAAATAAGAAGGTAGCCTGAAAGTCACAGAGGACCAAAGTGCACGTTTGGGGTACAGTCGAACCCAAATTCTTAGGAAAGCCTAACACCAGTGTGACTCATTCCACCTCAGCACAGGAGGAGGAGCTGAGGAGGAGCTGCTGGTCCTGGCAGTGCTCAGCTCTCTGCAGCACTTGGCTCAGGTTAGCAGGAGCATGGGGCTGTCACAGACCTGCAGGAGGTGCTCACAGTCTTGTGAGAACAAGCCATAAATTTCAACCCAATGAGTTTTTTGAGCAGCCACACAAGACAAGGAATGAATTACTGAACCCATTCATGCTTAGTGAGTTATTAAGTGTAAGGCCAAAGACTGCAAGTGCTCTCTACACAGCAATGTCTGAGTTAATAAACCATCAGTCAGACACTGCAGAATCTGACTGCAGTCCTGAATTGTTATTATGAAATGTATTTTTTTTTAATAGTCATATTTGTTCATTAAGGGAAGGTGTTCAGAAGTTCTGTGCAGTACATTATCCTGTGTCACATTCGTCTCTCCTGGTACCCATCAGCCAGGTCTGCTCCCCTCACTTTTCCTGTCTGGGTTTGCAGCCAGGGACGGTGTTGCTTTGAAGAGACTGTGCTGCAGTGCAAATTAAGGGTTTGTTGCCTCCACATGGAGCTTCACTATGTTTTCCAAAATTTATTATTAGGGTTTTTGTTTTGCAAATATAATTTGCAAATATAATGGCTTTCCAATGCTTTTGATGAACTGTTCTATTTCTCTACATATTTCTGTCATCTGCAGTTCCTAGCCTAAGACACCAGCCTTTTGCCTAATGCACATATACACACAGTAGAAAGTGTCTTTCCAACTCACCTTAGAATAATACTGTATTATTTGATATTTTGAAACAGGGAGTTTTACCCACATTTTGAACCCATGACTTGTGTGACTGTAATGCCCTGGTAAGATTTTCAGTGATACAGAGAATTACAGGATCTTTTTTTCCCAATGAGTTTAACACAGCCCCATTCATTGCTGTTAGAGGAGCTTTGAAGTTTTCATGCTTATGCAAAAATCCAATGTTTGTGGTTAAATTCTCTTTTTTTTTCCTCTCCAGCCTGACAGCAGCCATGATGTACAGTAGTTTTATGGCATATGTTAACTATTTTAGAAAGAAGAAATGACACTTTACAATTGTGGGGTCTTTCTAGAATATAATTGTATATGAAGTAAAAAACCCACACTTAACTAGAGGTGCTCAAGGACCAATTCAGACTGGTATTCCAACTTCCACTGGTATCACAAGAACTCTAGGATATCTAACATCTCATGAAGTCAAGGCCCTCAAAATGATAACATTAGATTATTACTCTGTATTTTTAACTGATCATAATCAACAAAAATAGTGATGTATTTTTCCTTGTAATCCCTTTCTGGAATCTGAAAAATATTCTTGGCTTAGGGTAACATTTCCTAAAAGCGTTGTTTTCAATGGGGGGTTGGGGGTTAAATACCTTTGGGGTTTTGGAGTCAAAATCTCACATGTAAGGACATATACAATGGAGCCATGAACTTTGATAAGAATAGTACTGAAATACCAGTAGTAAATAAAAAACAGAGCAGAAGTTCTTTGGGAAGAATCTTGCTACACCTTATGAGATGCAGTGCTTCACTATTTTTATGTTTATACAAAAATAACACAAGAAATAAGGTCATAGGATAATTAAGGTGGGAAGGGACCACAGGAGGTCTCTAGTCGAAGCTCCTACCCAAAGCAAGGTTAGCTATGAGATCAGAACAGGTAGTCTGGGACTTTATCCTGTTGGATCTTGAAAACATTCAAGGACAGAGACCGCACAATCTCTCTGGGTAAATTGCTCCAATGTTTGACTGCTCTCATGGGGAGAATTTTTTTCCTTACATCCAGTGTGAACTACTGTTTCAATTTACACCCTTTGTGTCTCCTGTCTTCCCACCACTGCTGCTCTGAGGAGTATGGCCTGTCTTCTTGATGACGTAGGTATGGGGGGGCTGCGCCTAGTTCCCCTTGAAGCTTTCTCCTCTCCCAGCTGAACAAACCCTGGCTCCTGGGACCCCCACGTGTGTATATGGGACCTCACAAGGGTACGCTGGGGTGAAGGGGGAATGCATCTTGATGTCCTCAAAACCTTATGAAGAATAGAGTGAAAAACTGTTACTATGGTCTCACATTATCATTCAAAGCAATTAGAAAATGAAATTAGCACAAAATAACCACAGACAAAATATGGTAATTAGTGTCAATTATCCTGGTTGCTATAGAAACATGACTGAAACAAGCAGAAGTTACATATAAGTTCAAGGTGAATCACAAATGTAAGTGGCTGGCATGGTCTTTTTTCTCTAGCTGATTAGGACTTTAGCTCTTCTGGCTGACAACCAGTTATTGATAGAACTTAATCCATTTAATAATCCCATAATCACTTTAATCCAGTTGGCTCAAAGTATTTTGCAACTGGTTGCTCTAACTGATTAACAACTGTCTTTTAAGAAATAAATAAAAGCTATCTGTGCACTGCATATGCAGCAGCTTTTAGCAAAGAACTGGTTTCTGCAAGGCAAGATTGAATGTGTAGCAAAATCTCTGTAAATTATAAATGCATAACCCTAGGGCACAAAGGGCTTTTAAGAGTCTTTGATTTCATTAACAGGCACCAATATCTCTTTAGATTTTGCAAAATATAATTGGGAGCATGCAAGGGAAGCTTGTCAGAGGACACCCCCTCTACCAGGTACCTTCAGATGCAAATGTACAGTGAGGGCTTCAGTTTAAGTGAACAGTGACCTCAGATAAGATCAAGGACATGCAAGACACTGACTTTGTTCCTGATCCATCCCTATTTTACTAAAAGATCCCGAAATGGTTGACTGATAATTTTGCGTCAAATATTTTAAGAAGTGTTTTCTTCTGATTTGGTATGACACTCAGCTATTTGCAAGATCTGTTGTAAACTATAAATTCCTCTCTGGCCCCCTCTCTCCAAGCACTATTTCTGGAAATTTCATTTCAAACACAATTTATGGCTCAGATGAAAAACAAAGATGTTTTTAAATCATTCTATTTTTGTATGGTATTTCACCATGCGTTAGCAGTACTGAAAGAAGGGGCAGTACATAATGGGACATCTCAGGTTTATTGAGACATCATTTCCCAGTGGAAAACAGTTTAGATGAAAATACGCTGACCAGGTCTGTAATGACACTTTGTCAAGCACTTCGAAATCTACTAGTGAAAAAGAGCATCCTACACAAGATTGGTATTAATTATTATAATGATTATTTTATTGCTTAGCTACTGGACATTTTTGTGGTCCCCTTAACTCAGGATTCATTGTATTGTGATTTCTGAGCCTCAGGATCTGTTATAAATGCTGTCTAGCCAGTGATTCTTCTATGTCTGTGCAACACTCAGGAGCTCAGAAGTAGCACTCCTGAGTTTTAATTAATTATCCTTTGACAGTTTGTGAGGCTGAACTTGTTAAAAGTTTTAAAGAAAGGGATTTCAAACAGATTTTTCCAGATTTGAGCTCTACCTCATCATTGAACTTGCCCGAAACAAATGGCATGATGAGCAGTACAGAAGGATAGCTGGTTGGATTGGATTTGCCAGTTGAGATCTCCTCAGCTGTCATCTGTAGTACCTGGAAAGAGTAATCAGCTTGAGGCACATTTCCTCACTTATCTGGGGCATTTTCACAGTCCGCAGAAATCTTTTAGCCATCCCATACCAAGGGGGGCTTTTGTCTGCTGACATTTCTCTCATTTCAGTCACAAGGTAATTAAATACTGGCTGAGGTCGTAGTGCCCCACAGGAACAAATTTGAGGACTATCTCTGTTTATTGGACTCAACTCCACAAGTTACACAGGCTCTCTCAGGCTGGAACAAATAGAAAATAATAAAGACAACACAGATCGATGACTGAATTGTGTTTACAGCAGCTGTAGGGAGTTTTTGTATTTCATTTTCAGCTGAGTCAAACTGAAGATGTGAACGATTGCTGATGGAGTTTTATCTCTGGATGGAAACTGGTATCTGGAAATTGGACCCAAGTCCCTAGTGATCCTGGGCTCACTCTTCAAAAGAGGTAGAGTTCAATTCAACTTTCCAAAGAAGACCTTCACAGACTTTGGCAGGAGCTTGTCTAGAGGAAGGATATGACAGTGTCCATAGGCAAAATAAAAAAATAATATGAAAGAAAATTTATTTTAGGTCGAATTGAGGTAGAATACTGTTTGAGGTTGGGTGTGTGTGTGTGTGTGTGTGTGTGACAGGAAGGGACAGAAAGGGTTACTAAAACAAACCTTTTTTCTTTTTTTTTTGTGGAAAAATAGAAAGCAAACCCTGATTTGCAAATGTTTTGAATTAACTGAGAGCACTTCATCAAAGTTAAGAATTCTAGTGTGTCTTTTATTGCTTCATTATTTAAGCCTTTTTAAAACTTTGTAAAATCTATGCCAGTTTTATTTTTAGCAGTCCAAAGAAAAATAAGCATTTCCATAAAAATAAAACTTTAAAAAATATTTTTCTACTTCTACAGCTAAAATGCTTGCCAAATTAAAAAAACCCACATGAATAGCTTCCTCATGGAGATCCATTTTTCTACAAGATTTCTACTTTTATAAAATAACTCAATTATTGAAAAAAAGCCTTTGGATAAAGAGGGTGTTTGAGTCTTGGATAAAGAGGGTGTTTGAGTCAAACTTAACTTTGTGCTGTTGCTTCTTTGCATCTATTTCTATCCATGCCAAATCACAACAAAGAAGCTACAAGATTTTTTTTCCATGTACTACACAGTTGAATGGGAGTAAATGCCCTTCATCACTGATGAAGCTCTCTTCCATATCTCACTTCCTGTAGTTAAGACTTATCTATAGTTTGTGTTAGTTCCCACAAATCAAAAGCAATGGATTTTCCTCTGTTCTCCTTGTAATGAACATTTTCTGTTTCTCCTTCGGGGGAATTATGTAGTAGAATTAATGAGGCTGTAAGTCCATAAAGTAGAGTACAGTTTTGAGGTGGGTTACTTGTACCTCGGTGAGTGTCACATATTATTTAATACATGCAATGAAGAGAGAAAAAAATCCCAGCCAATGCCTAGAGTACTTTCAGGCTATTGCTGAGATGTGTTTAACATGGTGCTTTATTTAACGTATTTGCAAAATAATGAAAAATAAAGAGAAACGGTGTTACCTACTACTTAATACAGGTATGGAAAGAAAAAGGCTTGCTTTCTGTGGGGTTTATATGCAGAGAGGAAGGAAAGGTTGGCCAGAGAAGGAAAGGATGAATACCTGAGTGTGGAGATAAGAATGGCTAAGAGGGATATGAACTTAAGGACCCACCAGAGAATCATTTATAGAAGTGAAGGGGAAGACAAGCAATTTGGCAACAGTCTATTCTGGGTAAGTAACAAAGGTTTTGAAGTAAATATTTTTCCTCTTTTGAAGGAGGAAGAAGTTCCCATATGGGTTGTGTCATGAGGATGGCAATTGTCACAGTGGCCACAGCTGAGGCTGTGGAAGGGGATAGGCAACTGACTGGCTGTGCACATTAAACACTGTGCAACACAACTCAAACATTGTGCAAGTCTCTTGGTTTCCAAGCACTGCCTTAGAATTTGTGGTGAAGCCAAAGACTATGCTTACAGGTTTATGCTAGCACCCAGAAGCAGCAGGTACTTAATTTTCTTCCTGTGTGTACTCCTGATTAAAACACCTGACAAGGAGCATTCCATTTTTTGATTCCTTCATATAGAAGTTATCACCTCTGAATTAAGTTTGGAAAAGCATCTGTCCACTGTAATACCCTCTAAACGAGTCCTGGTTCAGATATGGGCAAAGCATACTCACTGTGCATGTCTACTGCTAATAGAAGCAAATCTTTAGACGTGGCTTTCTCTCGATCTGGGTAAGCACTTGGCAGTTCCAGCTGAGAACATATTTCTTGGAACTGCAGAAGTAGGCTTGATATCCTAAGTGAGTTCCAGGACTTCCAGATATTTGGCTACCTTAGGAACTATCAATGAAAGGCAGGCAAAGGAGCACAAAAGAAGTTGTTGTTTTGAATTCCCGGTGAAGTTTGATCTCTGTCCAATTCATTTTGGGTCAATGTGCTGGTCAGTTCTTACCTGATCTTTCCCAGTTTCCGCTATCGCTGAGGACAACCTGGGATAGAAAGGGTGGGATATCAGTGCTTGGATTCCTGCAGACCTGCTGTGTCACCCTCACTGCAGTTCCTACCTGCACTGCCCAGAAGATATGAGCTTGTGCTTCGTTTGCATTGTGGAGCCAACGCACAAATATACCCTTCCCTGCTTTAACGGCCTTTCTCATATCCATTTTGCCGATTTTCCCCTCTGCAGCTGATAGTTTTCATACAGAGATTATAGAGTGAGTTTTCCTAGTCAGTAAGACGAGGTTGTTCTGTAGTTGGGTCGCTTTCGCTTGATCCTTATTTATTCTTCTCCCCAGAAACAGTGACATTCTAGTGAAGAAAGACTGGAAACATCTCAGAGGCATAACTTTCCAGCGGGTTTGTATTCTGCTTGTTAGCACTTATTAATGCCCAGAAACAACTTCTGCATGGGGAAAGCACAAGGCAGCAACTCTGTGCCCATGCAATTACTGTGATTGTCTACACAAATCAAGTGCTTTTGTATGCAAATGTCCAGTAAGCATCTAGTGGATGCAGTGGCTTGAATTTCAATTTGCAATGAATAGTCGCATATGCAAACACATGTAAAAATGTGTATGTGTATTAATATCTGACAAATCACGAGCCTCCCTTTCAAATAGTTTTTTGGTTTATGTCAGTTAAAATCTCTTCGGTGTGCCATATGTAACCCCTTGCAAATGAATAGTGGCTCTTACGAAAGCAGTGATTACTGTTAACTCCCAGTCACTATAATGTTTCCAGATACACTAGGAAGCTTATTCCCAATAATTAGTAATTAGCAGTAACTATTTTATGGAGCAGAAAAGAGTTGATTACATTTGTTTTATCAGCTGGTATAATAATAGGGAAAAAGCTTGTTTCAGAGAGAGGAGAAAAAGGAATGTTTTCAGAAAGTTGGCTCTCACTTGCCAGCCGTCCATCACCAAAACAACAGCTTCAGGGATCAGGAATTATTGATTTTAAGGGGATTAACTCTCAGCTACAGATAGTTCAGTTTCAGGGCATCATTTGTAAGCTGAGCTGTAGCCATAAACCAGCTGGCATGGGGGGCCTGATCCAAAACTCCCTCAAATGGTTTGGACAGCAATTTCAGGGACACCTTTGGGTTAATAAGTCCCCAGCTTGAGAGAAGTCTCAGATCTCAGAGCATCTGGCACCAGAGAGAAGCCCATTTACAGACAATTTCTTCAAGACAGAAGAAAAGTGGTTTCTGAAATGAGGAAGAGGTTTGTTCCATGAAAGTGAGCTGTGAGGATTGCACCTGGCACACATAAATTCCTGCACAGCCTCTAGTGCCTTTCGGGCTGAGAAAGTGTAAACAGGTAAACATAGTCTCTGCTGACAGCAGACTCCCTTCTAATGCTCACCAAGATAATTAATTTTTGTTCAATTTTATTTGACATTCAGATCTGTGATATGTTTATCCTTTTAATGGGCACTTCTCCCTATTTCTGGCTTCCTCTTAAAGGTTTAATAAATGACAGGGAATTTTTGGGGTGGGTAATGAGCCTTTAATTTTGTACTTACTTATTCATTAAGCTTCAGTAGTATCTGGAAAACAACAAATTGAAAGACTGTCTGTGTATTTAGTCTTTATTCTTAAAAAAAAAACCCAAAACACTAAAACCTTCTTACAGCCACAGGCTTATTATTGCTTTTGCACAAGTTAGACATAAGATATATCAAGGATTGGATTACATTTGTTGCTCTGCAACTAAGACATATATCATCATAATGAGTCATATTCTGAAAACCTCCATGATCTACTCAGTCCTTGAGCTTTCTGTGGGGACTTCTGTGGGGACTATACCAAGCAGTGCTAGGTCTAGATGTCCTTGAGCAGACCTGAAATGAAACTTGTTTCCCATTTTTGATTGTTCCCTGTATACTTCTGTTACCAGGAACCCGTGCTACTCGTGGAGGTTGGAGAAGGGGCTCTGTTTCCTACTCGAATCATACAGAGCTTCCCATAGTATCAGTGCAGAAATATGTATGGTTATTGATATCAAAGGGGATTGTGAGATGAAAGACACAGAATGATTTGGTAATGGAGACTGAGACAACAGAGAAAAGGAAGATGGCAATTGAGAGAGGTGTAAGACAATTGAAGATACAGGAGAGAAAAGAGAGGAAGAGCTGGGTAGGAAGGAATAAGGAAATAGAGCCATCCCTCCAAAGCATCTTACTTTGGTGACCACAGACACAGGACACGAGACAGATTGAACCACTGCTAAGATCTAGTTGGACAGTTCCTATGAATGGCAGTCAGGCAGCAAAAACTATCTCACAGCTATAATTTTAGATCTGGTGATGTTAGCAAAAGTTGACAGACAGCTGGCTACCAGGCAGAGGCATTTGGGAGAAAGCTGACTGGGAAAATATATTTTTTCCTCACAGATAATTTTTTGAAAATAATACTGAACTGTTCCATTTCCTTGGAAAAATTTACACAGTCCTACATATGGGGAGGACTTAAAGGAGCTCTATTTTATTTTATTAAACTGTTCTGCCCCAGAGCATTAATGCTGCTTCCACTACTCGGTGTACACCTGCTGCTCCCACCTCAGCTGGAGTAGTTTGCAAAGGGGCCCCAAGTAGTTTGGAGCAGGGGTTCCAAAAGTGACAGGCTGAACAAAGGCCACCAGTGCAAGCCTCCATCCCATCTCCTGCTCCTGGTAAAGTGCTAATTTCATTTGCTCAAGCATTATCCAATACTGCTTTTGAGGATGTCTCTCCTGCATATTGCTAATAACAAGACTGGTGAGGTTTTCTTCCAGGGTAAACTCTAACAGCATGGGAGCTGAGTCAGGGAGCATTGGGGCCGGGCAGCTTTTCACTTTCTGCTTGGATGACTTTGTAGGGCTTGAGCCTGGGCATGTAATGACTGAGTATCTTTGTGCACCAGCCCACAACTCTGCCTCTCTCTGAGGCACCTGGCTTTTGGGCATGAGCACTTGATTCAGCTGTGTGTCTCAGCCCTGCTCTTCACT
>NW_020799125.1:11676304-11778048 GCF_003259725.1 Athene cunicularia | reverse complement strand
CTTTAATCCAGTTGGCTCAAAGTATTTTGCAACTGGTTGCTCTAACTGATTAACAACTGTCTTTTAAGAAATAAATAAAAGCTATCTGTGCACTGCATATGCAGCAGCTTTTAGCAAAGAACTGGTTTCTGCAAGGCAAGATTGAATGTGTAGCAAAATCTCTGTAAATTATAAATGCATAACCCTAGGGCACAAAGGGCTTTTAAGAGTCTTTGATTTCATTAACAGGCACCAATATCTCTTTAGATTTTGCAAAATATAATTGGGAGCATGCAAGGGAAGCTTGTCAGAGGACACCCCCTCTACCAGGTACCTTCAGATGCAAATGTACAGTGAGGGCTTCAGTTTAAGTGAACAGTGACCTCAGATAAGATCAAGGACATGCAAGACACTGACTTTGTTCCTGATCCATCCCTATTTTACTAAAAGATCCCGAAATGGTTGACTGATAATTTTGCGTCAAATATTTTAAGAAGTGTTTTCTTCTGATTTGGTATGACACTCAGCTATTTGCAAGATCTGTTGTAAACTATAAATTCCTCTCTGGCCCCCTCTCTCCAAGCACTATTTCTGGAAATTTCATTTCAAACACAATTTATGGCTCAGATGAAAAACAAAGATGTTTTTAAATCATTCTATTTTTGTATGGTATTTCACCATGCGTTAGCAGTACTGAAAGAAGGGGCAGTACATAATGGGACATCTCAGGTTTATTGAGACATCATTTCCCAGTGGAAAACAGTTTAGATGAAAATACGCTGACCAGGTCTGTAATGACACTTTGTCATCCCAGCTATTTCTTAGTCTTCTTTCTTCTTCCTTTCCTCCTTTCATTTCAGTCCTTTTCTATTTCCTTTACTTTCTTTTCTTTTCCTTTTACTCATTGGCTTCTCTGTTTCCTGAGTCCTACATCCTATTTGCAAGAGACTGCTGCAAAAAGAACCCTGGGAGACCACCCTCTCCCAGAACTTTCCTACAGCTTCCCAATACACTGGGTATTCCGTTGGTCTGAGGACAAAAAGGCTCACTAGCATCCCACTTCCACACAACCCCCCTGTTACCATGAATACTGGCAGACAGCGACTTTGGAGTTCCTCCTACCTCCTTTCACTTCCTCTCTCTCCTTTGTTTTACTCTTGCTCTTCATGTTTTTTCACAGTTGCACACATGGTAGCCAACAGAATTGGGAACGGCTGAAGAGGCAGCAGGAGTGCAAAATGACTGGTCCGGGTGTACAAACAAGTGAGTAAAATGGAATTTGGAGAGGATCAGGGCTGAGACCCCTTCAGGCTTTACAGTCTGATCTTCTGCATGTGGCACGGGCAAATCTTTTGCTCCTGGCCTTCTTTACTCTTGCATTTCAAAGCACCTTAATTTCCCCAACTTTACCAGGCATTCCCCCACTGTCATTGGTAGGAGTGGTTGCCGGCCTAATTCTTTCAACAACATTGTGCTTTCAGTGCCCCGTGTGCACGGGTGTGTGTGCACAGGCTGACCCAAAGGGCTGACGTGCTCTCTGCTTTGTGCCCACTGAAATGTGTGCTTTCCTACTGCATGGCATGGCTCTTGGGGCTCTCTCAGCTAATCAGCTGATATACAATTGTGATCTTAACCCTGTAATTTTACCTAGTGGGTGGCTCAGGCATGGCTGACAGTAATGGGAAGGAAAATAATGTTGTAATTGCTAATTTTTCTAGGGAATGTCACACTTTACCTTTGGATGTTAGTCTGTGGGTACATTTTGTACCTGATTTCTGTGGTGTGATTCTTAGTGTCCATGACCATGAGGTTTTTCACTCCCAGTACAGCATTTCCAAAGCAGAGTGGGTTTTGTTGCCTATTTTTGCTTTTTTTATCTGCTGGACAGTGTATGTAGCCTTTTTACTTTGGAATACTTACGATCCACTACATGCTAGGCTCTGAAAATAATGTCTCAAAAGCTGGGGGAAACTGGAACTTTTTGTCTCTGAAATTTCAGAACCCAACACTGAGCATTGAGTATGTGTCGCTGGGCTTTTCCAGTACCAGTCATCACAGACCCAGGAATATCAGCAAAAGGCCACCTCAAGTGCTGGTGGGTCATGGTGGTCTCTGGCCCTGGATGGTATTTAGCACTTTCTTTACCACCTTTGTAGCACCTTATCCTGTCTCCCACTGCCTTCTTGCTGTTTGAATGCAGCCGGGGATGGCACTGCCTGAATTACCATTTGTTCATCAAGAACAGATTCCTTTTTAGTTCAAAAACCTGATTGTTTAATGCAGCATTTCACAAATTCCCCCATAATTGGCTTGCCTAGAAATTAGACGGTGCATACATAGCAGGAAGCCAAATGCATCTGCCCTGCTGTTAATATAAGAGCCCACCCACACAGCAGATAAGAGCCCCAACACATGCTCTGATGAGAAATAAATCCAGATTTATCGAGAAGGATACATGGGGACAGGGCTAAAGGCAAAGTCCCTTGGAAAAGGAGTGGGTCTGTGGGTCCTTTTGGCCAAGCAGACCTGGCAGGTTAATGACAGTTGTTTCAGGGCTGTGTCCACACATTGCGGTCCCCCTCACAGAACAGCATACGAGCAGTTGTTCACCAGGGAGTTAATCTCAGTGCCAAATTCATGATGGCAGCTAGCCAGGAAATATTGCCTTTTCACATTGCCCTCAGCCCAGGCCCTGTAGGCCTTTTACTAGTAACCGGTTGCTGACCTCCAGTAATGCCTGTTTGCCGGCTGTCTTGGCCTCTCAGTTCCTGGCACCTCACTTGCACCCTTTTTGCTTTCACAGCCTTTTGGCAGGATGCAGCAGGCCATGCAATGACAACAGGCAAAGATGACCTGCCTCCAGCCTCGCCATGAGCCCCACCACCCCGTCTGGCCAGGTAACTGGCTTCTTCCTGCAGCCTGGGTCTCTGTGAAAGGTTTCATGAGGCTGGCAGCAGTGGGCAGGCCAGGTTGTAGGGTAGACACCACAGAGTTTCATGCTGACCCTTGCTCACATGAGAAAACAAGCAAGAGTTTTCTTGCCTGATGTTATTTCCAGACCATCTTGCACCATTAGTAACTGGATCCTTCAGCACAGTGTGGGAAAACCCTTTCAAACACATTGTTTAGGTCTTCAGTGGCTTTCTCCCTGCTGCCTTCTTGCTGCTTCTACCTGCTACTCTCCCACACACGAGGAGAGCTCCTTCAGTTGATGTCCAAGCACTCAAGTGTTCTCCATCACTCTTAAGGGACACCTCTTGGGCTGCACAATTTCTAATCAGGCACAACATGTGTCTGTGTTTTGGTGGCAGCTCCTCCAGCCTTGGCAGCTTCTTTCTGTGAAGAAACTCAGTTCCTTTGGGAGACTTTTGGTGAAAAACCCTGCCCCATCCTCCACACTCAACCCACACAATATAGGACACAACCTGCCAGTGCATCAGCTGATACCTCCTCTTGTGAGGAGCACCATGCAAGCTGCCTAAGAAAGCATCAGGAAAGCATATCTGTGCTCACCCAGTGTGGCACAAAATAATAAAGGGGGAAAAAAGATTCAGTCTGAATATTGTGTCTGAATTTTCTATTATTACTATATCACTGTGTCAAAATTGAAAGCAATGTAAGATTTCTCAAGAGGGGCTATCCATAATGCATTGCAGAGCTGTGTGTAGGTGTTTTATGAAATGTATTTTATTCAAACCAGTATATACAACACTAACATTATTGAAAGAAATTGAAGGCCCAGTCTTCTCTCCTTAAAATATTCATTATTCATGTTATAGTCCTTTAACAAAAACTAAAGCCAAATACATATTCAATTTATTTTTTTTTCCATTCAGATTTACCTGCTATTCATCTCTGGTGTCCAATGGAGATGAAACGTCCTCTTATTATTCCTGTATTAGCTTCTGACAGTTCAATTTCTCTGAGTGCTGTGTTTGAGACAGCCCTTAACAAATAGCCACATAGGTAATTGCTCTGATCCAAATTTCTTGCCAAATCTTTTAGATCTGATGTAGATCGCAGGCAGTAGGATGTTGACACATTCTGATTCAGCCCTGGCAGCTGCCTCTGTGAGTCTTTTTCTTCTGATAAATATTATTAGAATAGCTTTCAACATATGCAGAGTTTCATTCTCTCCTTCTGAATAAGACCTTGCAAAGGTATTGTGCCAGAAGTGCTTCACAACCATGTTTCTGTCTTCATATTGCATTCACAGAAATTATGAGGGTATCCGATGGTTTTAAATTGCTGTATCTTTTCAGGTGGCTTCTTGGAAGAGAGATCATCTCACCAGTTCACATAACTTACTAGCACCCTGAATGCCTAATGACTGCTATTCAACATACATTGTAGGGTGACTTCATCTCCCACCAGTTCAAGGCCATACTTTATGGTGTGCTTTTCCTGATGAGATTTAAGGGACTCATTTTACAAAGCTCCCTCTTGGAAATCTGTTTCTTGCTTTACCTGATTTTTGCCTCTCAAGCATATTTCAGCTCAAGCTTCTACGCTAATTATTTCTGTTAAGAGCAGCAGTTTGAGGTGCTTGGCAATACCAGGAGTCTCCTGGACAAAGCACTGTATATTCAGACAGCAAAAGCTCTCTGCCTTTCACCAGGTTACAGTCTGAAGAAGACAAAGACATTCAACAGGAGAGAAAGGCAACTTCACAATTTTAGAGACAGGAAACTGAGTGAGGGAGAGATAAGGACCATGTTCTCAAATCATACTTCAAAGTCTAAGCTGCCTAATTATTTTGTTTAATGGTGTCTAAATTATTTTCAGGATCTAGGACTCTGATGGGCCTGTTTTCCCAGAAAACTTGTAGGAAAGGTGCAAAGTGACACAGCTAGTCCTCAATTTTAATCACAGGCTCATTAGCCCTGATGCAGACTGCCATAATTTTGCTTTGTTCCCCCCAGTGGGATTTTGTGTTCCAGAAGATTTTGCCCGTGATGAGTTACTATTGATTTTTTCAGGCTGCCATTAATCTTTCAAGCACTTTTAAAATAATAAAAAAATTCTCCGGATTATAAACACATGTCTGTACCTTTGTACCACTGAAATCCAAGCTGAAAATGCTCTGTCTCCTACCCGATCCCTCTCCCTCACCTTTCCTTTCGTTAGGTATACCAAACAAATGCAACAAACACTCTGACAGCAAGAGCTTAATAACAGGGCTTCAAACAGACAGTAAGACAAAAAGAGACACACTCCAGAACTGCCATAGCTTCTGCGCCCCATCCCTGGGTTTTGCATGGGAGTGGCGATCCACTCCACTGAACTGAAAATGTCTTTATTTCTAATGGTAAGTGATAGGGAGCTGGATAAGATGAAGAAAAAACACTTTTCCACTGGGAACAGTACTTACATAAATGTAGCACTTACTTTTGGTCTCTGGAGAGAGAAACTAATGCATGCCACAGCGCATGAATGTGGAAGACCTGTCTGCTTTCAGAAAGGCAGTTCCTTTGCCTGTGCACAGTTGCAGCTAGGATTTTCTCACGAGTCTAAGGCAAAACCTAGATTGCCTTTTCTGCTTGTTCCAGTCTAAATGTGAGTAGCAGAAATGTCTGTCTTGAATTGCAATGTAAATATTAAGCTAACACATAAAGGTCAGTGCTGGTGGGCAAAGCTTTAATGGAAGGCAGACTGCATGCCATGGACAGAGAACCAAGTGTCCATTACATTCACATGCCAAAATAGTGCCTGTACAACAACTTTGGGGGGGTTTTGGTGATCTTCTTTCCCCAGGAATGATTTAGGAACTTCTCTAGTCCCTTCTTCATTGTCCCTAACACTGTGAAACAGCAATTCCACACAAAGCTGACTGGAGCTGTCCCCACAGTTCTTCTTTCAGTCTGGCCATGAACCTGCTCTGGGAGGGTCCAAAACCAGATAATAGCCCTTTGGTGTGAGAAAAAAGAGTTTGTGATAGAAGGAAAATCACCTACTGTTCTATTAGCAATTTCCAAGACTCCAGAGTCCTAGAGAAGACTCTACATCAGCAACTCCTGAACATCACAGGGAGTGGGACAAGTGTATTCCCACCTTTCCCTGAAGAGAAGGAAGAAACAGGCAGCAGGAGAGAAGCCAACCCCATAGCTCATTTCAGGTTCAGTGCCAGAACTGGCTCTAATTAAAGTGGTGCACTGCAGCAACTGCTACTGGGATTGCTAAGTAGCAGCATGATATAGAAAAGTCCATTGATGTGATCACAACATCCCAACTACAAACATCTTAACTGCAAAATGCATTTTCTGATGACCAACGGTAGCTTAACAAATTAGCAAAAACATATGTGAGTTGGTTACAAAACTGTTGCAAAATTAAGGCCATCTCACCAAAAGACATTTGGCTGCCTCTGCAAATCTAATTCTAGCTAAAACTAGACAATCAGGATCATTTTCCCCTTGAAACTGGCCAATATAAAGAACAGCGTGAAGGTGCAACAGTGCAGTGGTGTGTCAGCATCCTGGCAAGCATGAGGCAGAAGTCTCTACCTGTCATATGAGTCAAGGCTTGTTGCTGGATCTTTCCCACCATTTGGCATACAAGCATATTAAAGCACATGTAAGTGTTGCCCCGAATTTTCTGGTACAGGAGAAATACTATTTATTACCTGCTATTTCTGAACTGTCTGCATGTGAACTTCTAAGCCTAATCCACTAGCAAAGTAAAATATTAGCATAGCTAGCCCTTGAGAAAGCTAACACATATAACTTTACATTTGAACATACAATGGGAGAAGAAGACACCTGACAGCAGCAGTTATATTGTACAGCCCATAGCGATTTGCTGGGCTATAGGACATCAGAAGAGAGTACGGAAATTATTATGGCTCCCAGTTGCTGTCAAGTTCTATTGTCACTTGAGTGGTGCCAGGCATTTTCAAACATGTGGAGTTACATCTGCTATTATTGTAGGGAAAAAAAATTGCAATTTTTTGGTAGAAAAATAAATTATTTATGTGAATATATTGTATTCTATCAATTTTTTTCAACTACTGAAAATCAGTGGAATACATGAAAGTGGGTGGAGTTTTTGTTCTTTGTTTTTTCCTCAGAAAGGCTGTGATTTGGGGGTCTGACAACACTTGGAAAAGTCTGTTCAGAGCTACAGTAAGGGTTTATTTGTACAAGGGCAAATGTATCTTCTGAATCTGTCTGAAAGGAAATAAAGCTTAAAAAAATAATTAAGATTTCCTACAAGTGCCCTATTCACAATAGAATTTCGTAATATAGTTACGTTTAGAGGAAACGAATGCCTCTCCTTTGAGGCTATTACCATAAATGAATTAAATGAGAAGATACCTTTTGGAGATCGCTTTAAAATCTGAATGCAGCTCAGAAATGGAGTAGTTCCAAAATGCTCTGTTAGTGCAATGGCACATGAATGGGATCCGTAGTACCCAGGTTCTGGTGCCCAGGTCAGAGTAACCCCGCTATGTACTTAATGAGTCTGTGCTGCATACAGCCTGCACCTCATTACCAGTGGCTTTCAGCAGGATGGAGCCAGTGACTTTATGACAAAACAAACCAAATGAAAATATGTGATCTTTGAAATTCATCTGAAATAACAAACTTGGAGTAGTCCCAACAGCTCCTATCCTGACCCTACTGAAATCAGCAGAAGATGAGCACTAAGCAGATGTACTGGCCTGGATGTGCACAACCAGATCCATTGCTCTCTGGCTATATTTCTTCACCAATAAGCTGCTCTGAAAAGCAGGTGGGTAAATAATGTATTGAATCAGGCTATAGCTGATTATCTTGGTTAAATATGTTTACTGAATCACACAGCTGGAGTGGTGTTGGAAGTCTAGCTGATATGAGTTACTCCATGTTTAATAAGAATATTTCACTTTTCTTCTGAGGATCCCAAAGCTATCCCGTTTGTTAGGGGAGCCTGCTTTTTACTTAACCTCATTATCAAGCCTGCCTGCTTCTCAGCAGGCCAAAACCGTATCCAAGGAAAAGCAAGGATTGCTCTCAAATATAAACTGACAGTTTTACTTATGTAGAGAAAAACTCTTGGTTAGTCCAAAGGCTATTCAGGGACCACACCCCACACCCCCACACCCCCCCAAGAGACACTCAGACATCTTCTCAGGATGGTATTGAGTGTTTGAGAGCATAGATGTACAAATTAGCACTCATTAGCTCTATCAACAGTCCAAGCTGTAATTGAAATAACTCTCTAAGCTTTTAAACTCATCTCTTGTGCCTTCTGTGCAGCATAATACAGAGGACCTCCAGGTCAGGGGGAGCTCCCAGACTTTCTGGTCTCCCATGCCATCCCTCTGTTTCCCATGTGAAGATTGTTTCCCCTTTAGCCTTGAAATAGAGAGAGACTCACAAAGTCAGGCTGTAGTTGGGGGTCAACTCCCATGAGCCTGATTTCAGTTTACTGTTGGCTTCATCTCACCCTGTGGTCCTCCTGCATGTGTGCCTGGACCAAGCTGACCAAGCTCTGCTTGGCCTGAGGAGAAAGAGAAGTTGTGTGAGGAGGAGAGCTGAGTGAGGGGGAGGCAAGGAGCAGAAAACAGGTAGTGGGGTACAAAGGAAACAAGCTCAGGACTTCACAAATTGCATCAGAGGTCTCACGCTGGGTTTGGTCTTTTATCCCACACTGACCGCAGGTAGGACTTGGTTTATTTTCTGAGTTAATCCCCTGGTTTCTAGTAAGGGCTCCACTCAAGCCTATTCTCTTTGGAAGCTCTGGGAGTTCACTGTCTCCTCTCCTGAGTCACTGCAGAGCCAGTGTTGAAGTCAGTCCCAGTGGGCTGCAGCTTGGCTTCTAGAGAGGAGAGGAGAGCTGCTGCTCTGGAACAGCAACCCACCCTTGCGACACTGGCCAACCTGCCCTTCTCTCTGCTCAGCCCAACCCAGAAGGCTGCAGGCTGGCCAGGCCATACTGCTGCCATGAAGAGCAGGGACTCTCTTTCTCTCTTTAGAGTGATGAATAAATAAAAATCATAGAACTCATGGCTCATAGAAATATGAGCCTTTAGTGATAGGAAAGCTGCTGTTTTCCAGCAGGACGCTTCCTGCCCTCAGCCAGAGGAGCACGTGCTGTGAACATCATCAGTGCAACAGTGAACCCATATTCCCCAAGCTCTCATTCCCACCTGCTCCCCAACTCATCTCTACCTTGCCATGGCACAGCTGGGTGACCTCTTTGCTGGAAGTGGATCGAGGCTTTCCTACTTTCTCTCCTAGTGCTGCGTGCTAAAGCCTGCTCACAGTAATATGGGATTTCTGGTGAACAAGGTGGACAAAGTTGGAAATTTATGCAGAACATTTGAGTTTGTAACAGTAGCTAGGTTGTTTTGCAATAAGTTCTTTCAGCTTAAAAATGAATACCAACAATAAATACCTTCTTACACACTTCCCCTATGTTTGTAATCCCTCAACATAAGGATTTATAACATTCTTTACAATTAATATCCATTCTCCTTGCAGTAACTTCTCATTAAAGTGGGCTTCTGCCTTCATACCGGAACATTTTTTAAATAACATTTTCTGGGTATGTTATGATTTCCTGATAAAAGACATTAAGTCTGAATCTTGTAACTAATTCTGAAGGTGATCACTGTATTTCAGCCATATGCTTTGATATTATCATTAAGTGTACAAAAAGGATGCTAATTCCTTAGCTGTATCTGCTCATCATACTCAGCAAAGGCTTTCAAATAAAGGCTAAATAAATAAGTAAAATACAGGTTGACATGGAGACCAGTTTATTAGCTCCTTGGTAAGTACATCTGTAAATAAATGTGTCTCTTGTGTTTTCACAATATTTGAAACAAGATGATATAGAGAAGGGCACACAGCCTTCAGCCCCTTGAGGCTTGACTGTTGCGTAGTCACAAAACAAATATCTAGCTGTTGCTTTTCACTTCAAGTATCAACTGTGTGGAAAGGTACATAAGGGCCTACGATCACTTGTTTAATCAGCTTTAAATAATAAAATAAAAAACCCCACAGTTATTCAGACAACCTACTTGTGCGTAACTGATATGCTTGATTTGTGAGAATTATGGGCAGTAATCATATTATCATTTCCATTATATTTTTCTCTTCCACACTTTTTATAACTCAAGTGATTCATCTAGTAGATGAATATACAGACACAGACAAATACTTTAAAATGTTATTTTGGAGCTGTTTATGTTTAATTTGTCACATAACAAGTTCATCTCACCTAATTTTCCAAGAGCTGAAGTTGTTATTACAAACACAAAGACATAAAGAACATCATGGCCATGGAGGAGACAAGGGAAGAAGAAACTAGGCATGGGAAAAGGAGTGTAAGAAACAGCAGCGTATGCAGTACCTGCTGAAGGAAGATTGCAGCATGAGAGCAAATAAAAAGCAAGAATCGTGCTGAAAGAGAGCATTTAGGCATTTCACATGTGATACTTGCAGTTGAGAAGGATCTGGCATAGCTGAGGTAATGACAGCAGACAAGCGCCTCACTCAGGAGTCCAGCTGGTCAGGGGAACACAGAGCTGCCTCAACTGTGAGGACTTGAGGGTCACATCACATGTTGGAAGATCAGTTCCCCAGACTGACAACAAAACCGGTGCTCTTACTCAGGACTTACCAAGTTGAAGCCAGTGATGATCCCTTGCACCTCGGAGAGGGATGAAGATCGACAACTGGAAACAAACAGTCACAACACTTTCATTATCTTTTGTGTGAGAAATTCCTAGAGCGTTATTAATTTCTGATGATACTTGCAATCAGTAGAACTCATTCATTTTTTAAGTTTCGCTTATTTGCAGTGAATGGATCTGTTTCTCAGCTGGGTAGCTGCATTCATTTTACAATAATGGTGTTTGTTTGACATCTGAGAAATTAACAATGCAAATGCCTCCATGTCTTTGTAGCACATTTAAAATAAAATATCTTCTCATACTGGATTGATGGCACACTGTAAAAAGGGCTCCATAATAGTCGAAACATTTTTCAAAACCCGTTATAATGTTAGGCACTTGGATGTGATGGGATTGTCTGTTGGGGCCCAGCTCTATTCACACTGCCCCCAAAAAAACCCCAACCCCCAAAGCCTGGGAATCCCTGTGTGACTCTGTGCTGCAGTTTTATTCCTTCTCCCACACCTACCTGCTCTTTGGGCCAGGCTGTGCCCCTGCCGGCTCTCCGCTCTGCCTGCTCCACAGGGCAGACAGCAGCCATGGATGCAGACCCATGCCCCCTTGCTGCTGGGCAGCATTAGAGGCTTCACCTCCCTCCTCAAGGTGATGATGTCATAGCAGATATCCCCAGGGGACCCCCGGACACCCTAAGACCAGGGACTTTAATTGAGAATCTTGCAGTGTTGCATTTTATATTTCAGATTCATGTGCTAACACAAGAGGTGCTTTTTTTTGGTGGTTTTTACCCTTACGTTTACAAAAAAAAAGAGTCTGGAAATATTGAACAAATACTAAAAGTAGAAAAGTGAGGAAGAATAAAAAGTAAACTGCAGGCACTATGCTTACAAAAACTCTCATTATTTTTAAGTGAATCTCTTTTTAGCAGAGGGGAGGCTGAATATAATCTGTTGGCACACAGAAATAATAGTGAATTACTTTCCTGCCCTGGCTGACAGGAAGGCCCACAACAATTCATACTGTACAGCTTTTTGTTGACCTCCTGTTTCTATAACCCATTTATGTCTGCTCATTTCTGTATTTTCTTTGGTTCATAACCATAAGGAAAGCCCTTTGTTTACAAGCCATTGATAAATTGTCATTTACAGGAGGCAATAACTTCCTTAAAAATTTGCATAATGTTTTTACTGGTCATTTAGGGCTGTTGCATATTATATTAAACCTTAAATGGCAGGGGTTTATTATGCATTAAGACTCAAATAGTATTACGAATCCACCAGCCTCACTGGAATAATTTCTATTTCCTGAAATCTAATTGTATTGCAAACCAAGGCAGCTCATAAGGTTCAATAAGTCTCATTACTAAATTGGGATGTTGAACCGGCTATTTCAGATCACTTGCATTAAAGAAAATGGACACATTGTCTTGCCAGCAGGCCTTCAAGGACTGAGGTCATGGGAAAGAGCTTCAAAGTCAGACTGATGAGCAACCCAGCTTGAAGAGTGCCTTAAAGCCTGGCTTCAGATCTTCTCTCTCCCTCACAAGCTCTGGCACTGGGAGCAATACATGTGTATATATGTAGAGATACAGAATAAGGGTGTAGTCTCCAGAGACATCAGATTGTCTCCAGGAAGATTTTCTTAGGGCAGAGGCATATAATCAGCTGTAGGATGGTGCTAGGGCTAGCACGAGAATGGCTGTTGTCCAGATGAGTAGAGGAAAAGAGGGCTTTGGGAAATTGTTCCTTCTTTTCTGGGAATGTGTGTCACTGGGGCTAGCAAATCAAGTGATGCCACCACTGATTGTTGATGTTGCCCAAGATCTACTTCAAGAGCCATTAAGTCAATGGCTTTGAGTCAGAGCCTAAGGTCAGGTCTAGCTTAAGTTTACCTGGCAGTATGATTTGTACTCATATAAGTAACTGACCTCAGTAACAAGTGCTCAGCTGTCATGGACCAGCTCACTGCCTAAATTAACTTGCTCAGCTGGACTTTCAAATAAAGCTGTTTTAAGAATGCAGTGTACCATAGAAAGCAATTTGTTTCTTTAAGATTTAGTACCAAATGCCTAGGTTGATTTTGATTCTAGAGAAGGCAGCAACTGGTAAAGTGGGTAATTTGAAACTTAACATATTTCTTCTCCCTAAGATCTGAACACATTAAAATTAGGTGCAAAGTGCTTCTAATTTGTCAATCATTCCTTGTGTAATTTTATTCCTCCAAGAAAATTGCCTGGGAGAGTGTTTCCTTTTTCCTTCATCTCCTTTCACCGCACCGCTCATTTGACTTGATCCCAGTTCAGGCAGGCAAACAACACCCCCGCACCCACTTTCACGTCATCTCCCATCGTGCCAGCTGCTGCCTCCAGATGACATCTTTCTCTTGCCATCTGCAGAATAGCTGTGTAGACAGGGTAAAGACAAAAGGACAACTGAATGAGCCTTCCATCCAAAAGACAAACTCTAATTCATATTTATGGTTAAAATAGCCTTAGCAGAGGAAGGAGTGGAAGTATCCCAATGTCTCTGAGAAAAAATGCTTCTGCTTATGTTTCTCATATAACCTGTTAAGTGCCAGAAATGGCACAAGGCAACCTTTTCTTATAAAGTTTCCACCTCATGGCTATAGCAAAGAAAGTTCAGATAGGTTTCTGATTTAGAGCCATCAAAAGTATATGCAGCACAACATAAAGCCAAAGCAAAGCACATCAGTTCTTGGAGTTTGTCAAAAATGCTTACATTTACATCACTTTCACAGAGCACTTGTAAAGGTTCATAAAATCTGAGCCCAAGTTTCAGGGCTGCATTTTATGCAAGCTGTGCAGAGAGATACAGATAGTTATCTGCTTGCTTCAGAACGAGTTCATGTCAAACAAAATCAGAAGGCTGGATGAAGCTCAGAGTCATGTCAAGCTACTCAGGGAAAACCTGTGCTAAGCAACCCTGCTTTCCAGCTCTGCTCCAGCTCCAACAAACAAATGTAAGGAGAGTTTAACTGATCCACCCTCTGGAACTGCAAGAGATCAGCCTAGCAGTAAAGTGTAATTGTGAGAGAATGTATTTATCTACGACTCGATCATAAATTCTGCTCAGAATTTAAATGTACTAGTGTTATTTACAATTTGAGACCTCTAAGCCAAGCATGAACTACTTTGATGGTTTGATAGCAGCTGTCTTTTCTCAAATGCAGCAGCCCTGGCTTTGCTGTAGTGCATTGATTTCTCTCTGAGTGTCCAATATCAGCTCAGTGTAAAAATACCCTGGTCTGCTACTATAGTAACAGGTGTGCAATGCTACAAATGGAGTGATGCAAAAAAAAAAAAAAAAGAACCACAGGAGAAATTCCTTCTGAGAATTTTATTTTTTTAATATTCCTTTATAGCCTGGGCTTTGGGTACTCTGATGAGTACATATGTAATACGCAGTGCAAGAAACACCTCTAAAATTCAGCACCAGGTTTGGCTCCTTGACCTCTCGGCAGTGGAGGGGTGTCACTGGGTGATTACACTCTGCATGAAGCAGCATTTCCTGTCATAAATTCAGCTGCCTTTAATGCCCCTGAGTGACCTCATGTTTCCTGTGCTACAAGATAGGCAAGAAAGACTCTAATCAGTTATTGCCACACTCTTCAGGCTTAATCCCTGCCACAGAGAGGTCCTGCCTGCTCCTTGCCTGTGGCAGATGGATGATGAACACTAAGAATGATGTGTATGTATATATATAACTTTTATATATATTTTATATATATATATATATATATATATGATGTACTAAGAAGCTTGCTATGTGGCATCATGAACACTTCACTAACAAAATATTAAGTGCTTTTTAAAAAACAGAAATAGAAGAGATGTAGCGATGTTGGATCACTAGAATCCCAAACCAATTTTCTTAATTCTCCTTTTTCTCAGGAGTCGCTTGCTTCCTACACAAGCCAGCATTTATCAAGCAAATGAAGCCTTTTTGCTTGGTAAAGAGTGCTGCCAAAGAGCAAACTTAATTCTCCCCTTTCCTCTTTATGGTCTCTACCATTTTTGTGGGGAAAGACTGGTCACTCAAGGGAATTCCTCCCAGTTGCTGACCACTCATAGCCTGTTGGCATAAACAAGCCTTGACTACTGCACACACTACAAAGCCAACAAAGATCCAGATGAACAAGCCACACTCCATCATGCCCCATGCATCATCAGCAGAAAACATTTCTGCAGCAGGAAGAAAAACCACAGCTTGGTTTTCAGACACTGGATTTACACTGCAGCTCTGGAAGATAAGGGAATAGAGAGAGGGGGGGGGGAGAAAAAAATCAAGTTTTTATTTTTAAAATGAGCAAATTGATGTGGAAGTCACAGATGGTGAACAAATATGGGGCACGGAATTGTCATTTGGCAGCCAGTTCTCCTGACCAATTTAAGAGGGATATGCTGTTATCTAGTTTGGTTCAGGGAAAATATATTCTGGGCAGCAGTTAGCCATTTAAGAGGCCTCATTGTTTCATAAAATATATTTGGGTTTGATACAAACACAATTAATTCAGTTTTCTAATATTGTCTTTGAACCAAAACCAAAATATATGTTGTGAACATTTATTCTTTTATGTCATTTATTGGTTCCAGGTTCTTTTCTGAAGGCTTAGATTTAAAAAGGGATTTGCAACAAAGGAAGAACATTTGGGGTGACTTCAGCTGGTGCAGCAAGCTCCATTCTTATGCAGTGTTTTGAGATGTGCCTCCAAATTATCTGACAAATGATATGTTCCAAATTAAGTCCCTCATTACCCATGTTTTTCTATTGCTAAGTGCTGCACAGCATTCTTCATTATCATACCACTGTATTTTGGGGACTTATTAGGCTTTGCTTGTTGGGTCTAGCAATTGAAGCAAAGAATTTGAATCAGGCATAGCACAGCCAGCAGTTCTGCCAGCTGAGTCACTGCACAACTGCATTTAAACTCTCACACTTTGGTTTCCCCAGTGACAGCCTCTGATAATGATCTTGTGATCTCCACAAGATTTCCACTCCTCCTGATCCAGAGGCTTTTTTTCTCCCAGCTGTCCATACAGATCTCCTTGAGTTTGTTTAGATAATTTGTGCTTTGGATGCTGAAAACACTGAGCTGAAATGCAAAAACAGTTTTTCCAAGTGAGAAGTAGCTTGTTGTTCCCCATCTCATCCTGCTGAGTGCTGCTGTGGTGTAAGGAGCTATTTGGCAGGACAGGCTGCGCAGTGGGTCCTGCTCTGCACCCAGGTGACTGCATCCCCAGTTAGCAAGTGCCGTGAAGCCCATCATCAGTTACTACTGAGTGCAGTTTCTGTGCAACCCAGAAGGTACCAGTCACCACAAATAAGCACTGGTCCTAGACCTTCAAATCAACCCTGCCTTTCCTTCCCAGAAATGTTTCTTAGACAATGGCTTCTGTAAAATCTTGTTTTCCAACACAGAACGCACAAAACTTTCCATGGTTCTGAGTTAGGCCAGATTCAGCATCAAACTTCTCTGAGTTCCACTGCCAATTACTGACACAACAGATGACAGAGGGAAAAAAAATCAAATCTCTACTTAGACATCAGTCCCCTCCTCCACATCTGTGAAACTTCAGGAGAAGAAGGGGTTGGGCACAAATATTTCAAGGCTATGCTTGGGCTTCCCATTCAGGTTAGGGCCCCTATGATGTAAAGCTCTGCTGCAGATCCCTCTCTGTAACCAAAGTGGACGGAAATTTTTAAAACAAATAAACAAAGCCTACTCTGCTATACATTATCCCTCATCTGGTGGTAAATTAGGACGTTCAAATCATTGTTGACTTGCAAAACACATCTTTCCATCCCAGACATAAATGTTAATTAGTGAGATTTCTGCTTCAAATTAGTGATGCCAAAACACTTTTGAGATCCACACATGAAAAGAGCCACAGAGGCCAAAGTGTTACTGTTCTCTTTGGTCACAGTGTTTGAAATAGATATGCTTTAATAGCTCTGTTTTCTCCTAACAGGCAGCTTGGTAAATGAGCCCTGCTGCCCAGCCTCCCTCAGAAACACAAGAAGGCATGAGCAGAGCTCTTTGAAGCTCCTCCACAATTACAGTCTTGTGCTGGGGAGAGGGTGTGAAGTGTTAACAAGTTTCAAAATATACATGCGACCCAGAGAGATTAGGACTTTCAGAAAAGCTTTCAATGAGAATCCTTGTCAAGTCTAAGATACGAATCTAGTTATTCACTATCTCCAGAGATGAAAGCAACGTCTGATAGTATCTTCTCTACTCACCACGTTATCATATCAATGATAAAAAGACCAGTCAAGCTTGCTGGCTTTGGAACTCATAATGCAATTATTAATATTTGTCTGTTTTTCTCTCCTTTAGGTGGGTGTCTGTATGAAGAGCTTGAGGAGGGCAGGCAGCTGAGGAGTAGAGAACAGCACAGGAGTACCAGCGCTGCTGTTTGCACCATACTCGGCATTAATGCAACTGTGGTGAGAAAAGTGGCTCCTGCTCCTCACATTCCCTGTTGTAGGCGATAAGGGGAATGTGCTGTGCTCTGTACCAGCTGCATCTTTCACAGGACATGCTATTACCATGGCTACAGGGATGGAGCCAGGCAATAGGGAAGAACAGAGCACTCCATGTCATCGAGTACTTGGCCTTGAAACACACAGCACCAAACATGCTCTGAGGTTTGCGTCAGCCCACACAGGTGAGGCATGTTTGTACCTCTCCTTGCTAACAGGTTTTCTGGAGCTTATTGCATTCACAAAATACCTCAGGAAGCCATGTCAGGGAACTGCTATTGTGTCAGGTGGTGTTAATCATCTCTGTGTGATCTGGAAAGGTAGGGGATGCTGCACACAATGGAAAGGAGATGGTGAGATGTATATCATGCTGCTTTGATAATGCAAGGTGTGAAAAGTGCCTTCTGCAATAAAGAAATAATAGTAGTTAGCATTAATTGCAGGTTTAGAACTAGGGAATCCCACTGGGTTATACACATATGGTAAGCGTCTTCTCCACTTTGTGGATGGAGAAAAGAAAACATGAAAGGGGAAGAGTTGCCTGAAACGCACACCAGGATGGATAAAAGTGAAAGTCAAAAAATAACATTTAGAAAGTACAATCAGATTTTCAAACAATAAACAGTTTTTGTTTTAAAACCAAAAAAAGTCTATTTAGATTCCAAGATTAAATGCTGACTCTGTAAATTTACTGTAATCTAAACACCTTAAACTAAAAATGCTTTATCTGGATGTCACATGCTTGTCATTGCGGATAAGAGGAGGTCAAACCAACTAACCTGTCTCACCCAGAACTGATATTCACAAAGGTGCATAAACTCGTGGTCACATCTGCAGGAACTAAAGGGCAATTTTTCTTTATTTCAGATTATTCAACTGCTGTAGTGCTGTGACCAGCCAACTCAGAAAGTCAAAGAGTCAGGATCTGTTCAGTTCAAGAGTATAAATGAAGGGTGAAAGAAAGAGATCTCTCTTTTCTAAAACCACACCATATGATGACCAGAAATACTGCTCTCATTCATCATCTATTACACTCAATGCTTTGATACACTTATCTGTGTGAGGTTGTTATCCTAAACAAAGCCTTGAAGATCTGTTTCTTCCTAAAATGTGTGACAGAATTGGTCCTGGGCGCCCAAAGACAATTAAGACATGTAAGCAAAATACTGCCTTTTTCCATCATTAAGTCCCATGTCTCATCACTTCCCATGTGAGAAGTTGATTTTCCACTCATTCACCTTTCTTAAGGTTACAAAATGTAAAAATGAAGAATTGATTAATGTATGAATAAATAACATAATTCTTTAAATCACTTTGTCTAGGTATAGGGCACTCTTCTAGCTATCAGAAAACAGAAAGACCCTCTTGAATATCAACCATCTGTTAGCTAATTATGTATCAAAATTTTCAAGGTTTTCCATTTAAAAAAAAAAAAAGTATATCTATACTGTAAATTGTCCATCCATCCGTGTTTGAAATTTTTCCTGAATCCACATTGGAAATCCTAAATTCCTCAGCTGCACGTGGCTCCTGTCCTGCCTACAGGAGCGTCTCGTCCAGTCCCTGCTCCCATCCCGTTGCAGGGCGGTCACTGCTCGGTGCCTTGGAGCATGGCTCAGACACACACCCGCCTGCTCCAGCAGTGCTGACAAATCCCTTCCTGCACCTTCCAGCTCTTTGGAGCACTCTGTATTAGTCCTCTGCTCAGCAGAAGCCAAGAGGTACTTAATACCACCCTGTTTGGCACCTTCATGCTGGGCTGCCTATTTCAGGCTGCCAATACAAGCGCAGCAGCTCCAAACTGCCTGGCCATGCCAAGAATTCGCTCCCTTGTGTGCAGCTCGCCAGCCAGAGGCAAATACATGAACTTTAGAGATTATCTAGAGGGAATATTCTAGGAATTTAGATTTCAGCTGCAGCAGCAGGACCATACATCATTAAAGCTGCCTCTCCTGCCAATGTAAAAAGCAAACATCGATGATTTAAATCACGGTTCCCTGGTGGCTCATTTAAATCACTTGGATGGAAATCAGTCCACCTTGTCACTGTGGGAGAGGTAGAAATGGAAGTTGTGGATTCATGACTCCCAGGTCAACGCTCTGCATCGGACGTGGACCAGGTGACAATAAATCCTGCGAGGCATAGTATATAATAAGCAGTTTTATGAGGTGTGGCACTGATGCAGCCTGGTTCCTACAGTTGTGTGTGTTGTGTTTGGAGTTTCTGTTGCCCATGAAGTGTGACTGTTGACCAAAGCTTTTCCTGCAGTCATGATATGCAACACCATGTTCTTCAGTGTCTTATGAGGGTTAAGCTCATGAATCAGCCTTTCATTCTTGTGAGCACTTTTATGAAGTCTTTCTCTCTTTTTTTTTTAACCTGCCAGCCTATTACCAAGAACCTGCACAAGATACAGGGGTGGCATTTGCATTTGGTGCAAAGCTGGTAACTTGTGCCACACAGCATGGGACAAGGAGCCTTGAAAGCAACTGTCCAGTGGCACCTTCCCAGGAGCAGCTCGACCTGGGCACACACGGGCCTGGGCCCATGTGTCCATACACATCTCGGGATGCTCTGTGCAGCACTGAGATATGGGACCCGAAACAGACATCTGATCACCATCACTGAAGAGCTGTGCAGGGCAGATGCATTAGCAGAGGTGGCCTCTGCCACGGAAAATAGACTGACTGGAGAAGCCTAAGGAAGGTTGGCAAAGGGCAGAAATGCTCCCATCTCTCTACAGGTGGGCAACTGATGCAGACGGAAAAAACAAAACCCTTTCCATGCAGTCATACAAAATTTTCATCTCCCTCAAGCAAGCAGAGCTTCGCCAGCTCACTGGCACACAGACATGTTTAAATTGGTTTGAATTTTTACGGTTGTACAATAACCAACAAGTGGCAGAACCTGCCATGTAACAGAGATGCATTGGCTCCACATTTTCCTGCCTGTTTGATTTTTCTGAAAGCAGCAGATTTTGTTGCCTGTGTTACCTATAGAAAGTGACAACATTTAGTATAAAAGCAGGTATTAGAACCCAGCCCCAGATGAATGCTTTGTGTGCAGGCAGCTGCCCACGTTTTGACAAACTTGTTTGACAATTTCAGCATTGGAGAGGCGTTCGAGAGGTGACAGCTGATTTCGGTCTCTGTGGCATTGCATTCTGATCACTCACACTCGCAAGTGCTGTTAGGAAATTTTCCCCGCTTATGAACAAAGAAATAAAAAAAAAAAAAAACAACAAACCCCAGAGGAAAGACAATAAAAAGATAGAAGTAATGTCACATCACTGCTGTCTCCAGCACAGGTTTATGGGTGCAAGGGAGAAGAGGACATAGACTTCCATCCCTCTGGTTCTTTTGGCTGCTATGCTGCCTCATCCTCTGTTTTGTGATGTGGCTGATTCTGTATTGACAAGGGCTAGGACAACATTTAGGTGTTTTCCACACTATGTGAAAAACTGATGTAATTTGCACACTGTAAAGAGGAGAAATCTCCATTTAAAATAGCATCCTCAGTTGACAAAAAAAAGATTTACCTTGATATGCCTAGAGAAGGCTCAGAAGAAACTATCAGATATAGCACAGACACGTCCTATAATAAGAATATGCTTTGTCTGCAGATGCTCTTAAATGGCTCAGTTCCTGATGAACTGATTTCAACCTCTACTTTTTAAAGTAATAACAGCTTGTTAATGAGGATTTTACTTCCTATTAGGGGATACATCTGGCTCTACTTAAAGAGTCTTCAACCTATGCTTCCTCACTTTATTCCACTCAATGCTTTTTTTCTCTCAAATCTTTTCCAGTTGTCAAAGGCAAAAAAATTTATTTGTATTTGTGGTATAGCAAGGGCAGTGATATTATGCTTCTTTCAAAAGACCCTTTTACAGGTATTTCTAATGGTTTAAAAGAGAAAAAGAAGCCCAACAGCTGGCAAATGCCCGGGATCTGATAAGTCACAGCATGGTGAAGGGCTTGAGCAAATAGCTGGTGCCCTGTCTAAGCATGATGGGGTCTGCACTTAAGTTTCTTCTATTCTGCTCAAGCAGTATAAAAGTCCACCAACCCTCCTAGTGCTGCCCTGAGCTTCAGGAGCTGCCACCTGTCCTCAGGATGCTGAGCCCTGGCTGAGTTAGATATGGAAGGGTCCACCTTTTACTGAACTATTCTTGTTGAAGTCCTGCAGCTTCCAGACCCTAAATGACTGACAAACAGCAAAGTGAGTGCACTTATTGCACTTATCTCATATTCCTAAAATGTGGGGAAAGGCATGAGTATGCACATCCCTTCTCTCACTTTCCTGGTAACACATTCCCCTTCATCTCTGTGGCCAGCAGCATCATAAGGGATGAGTAAAAAAATAAGAGATCAAAGAACATTATGTGGAAAAATGGTGAGTAGTGACTAGGCTGCATATGAACAAGAACGAGAGGAAACATGATAAATGCTGAGACCTCTGAAGATGGGGATAAGAGGGTGAAACAGAAAAGTCTGCAGAAGGATAAGAATATAATTGGGATATGGTTAGAGCCGTGAGATCTGTTAAATTGAATTTCTGTTTGGTGTAACATCCCTTGTATATGTTAATTGGTATGTGCTCTAGCAGCCTGATTTAGTGTTATTATCAAAAAGGGTTCCTCGGCTGCCTTTGTCAAAGGAAGATTACAAATTATTCCAGATAAGTAATGGAACTAAAGACCTTTAAAACTAATTGTCCATTGCGCAATCCTGTTAATATCCTTTCTTGTCTAACAATATCTGAGAAAGCAATTAAGGGAAAATACAAAAATATCTGTACCTGGTCTCTTGCACAAAAATATGATTTATTCACCCCTGGCTTTTCCTATCAAGAGAAAAAAGATGGCAAATGTTCATCCGTCAACATGCAACATGGCCAGGAAAGCTCTAGCCACATATTAAAGCCTGAGTTGGGAATGGTTTAATAACCACCTTCTCCTAGGCTTGCTACAGAAAACAGGAATTTCCATGCGGTGTCCATATTAAATAAGGAGCCCTGGTATTTATTGATCTTTGACAGGCCTGAGCTATAGTATCCTTTGAGATACAGCTGCTTACTGATAGCTCAGAAAGGATTGTACCTGCCCATCAAAGTCTTGGCAAGACATGAAATGGGTTAGCAGGACCTGGCTATGTAAACCTGCCACGTCCTGGTGACAGCTGCTCAGGCTCCATCAGAAAAGGGAAAAACAGACCTTGGAAAGTGCTCTAAGGATTCCTGGACCTCCTGGTTATTTTTAATCTATCAGGTCCCAGCTGCTTCTTGAAGTTATTATTAATAATCACCACTGTAATCAGTTGGCATTGTTTCTATTATATTGTCTCTATGGATATCTTCTCTCCAGTTCTGAAATCCCTCAATGTTGCTTTAAAATAAAATTTAAAAAAAAAAAAAACAAAAAACCAAACAAAACAAAAACAAACAGAAAAACAAATGAATGTGCAAGTCATTGGCAGGTGGGATCTGAGGAAATCAGCCCACCACTGCTGCGGAAAGGCAGCGAGAGGTGATGGGTGAACACTGCTCCACCTGACAGGAGCACAGGCAAGTCGTGGCCGGGGAATTCCTCTGGAGGTGGCTGAGAAAACGGCCCTTCACAGCACAACAAAGGGATTTGCTCAGCCTAATGCTCAGTTTTACTGCATCATTAATTCATAACACCATCTTCTGAGGCAGTTTCTTGATCCTGACATATTTTATCCCCTCTTTTGCCTTAGCGTGTTACCTGCTTTGTTCATTTGTCTGACTACCTTAATCTCTCCTAGATGACTTGCATCAGTTGTTAGATCTTTGCTTTATTTAATACCGCGTTTCATGTTCACTCATTCAGTTAAAAAAGTGGGATAGAGTCAGTCTTACAATTAGGAGTTCAAGAGAAGATACCCCTTTGACCTCATTGCCAAACTCCATCCATCAGCACCTTCCTGCACTGCTTTCCCAAGCATGAGGTTTCGAATTCATGTTTGTCAAAACCGTGAAAGCCAGCTTCGAACTGCATCCGCACGGGCCACATGGATGCAGCAGTAATTCACAGGTTTACACTTATACACAGACACAAAAGGAGACAAGCTTTGGGATGCATGCCCTGCACCAAAGGCTGTTCCCTGTGTCCTGAGGGGCTGCCGGCAACGAGCCCCATGAGCCAGCGCTGGCCACGGAGGGCCCTCGTGGACCACCTGACTCTAACTGGCAGAAATCAGTTGCAAGTATAGGGATTTCTCGTTTTGTAAATGAGGCAAGGAGAGATTAAAAGAAGAAAGATTAAACTAATACCTCTGCTAGGTCTTTAAAGTTGCCTGATACAGCATGCTTTTTTATTTTATAGCCCCAAGCCACAGCAGTCTCCTCCTGAGTCCAAAGCTTTTGCATTTCATATGGAGTGCTGTGTCTGCCTGATTGAAAGCCTGGCTAAAACTTCACCTGCAGGAAGACATCTCTGCAATGTTATGGCAAGATCTCTGAGATGTTGTTATCCTAAACAAAGCCTTGAAGATCTGTTTCTTCCTAAAACATGTGATGAAATTGGGCCTGGAAGCCCAAAGAACTAAGAGCTGGGAAGGAGAAAGATCAAAAAAAGCCAAGTGCTGAGGAAAGTTCTTTCTCCGGAGTGTGGGACCTGTGAAGGGAAGTATTCAGGACAGACTTTCAGCGGAAATTGCAGTCAGCTAAAACCGGCCTGCCCCCAGAGATCATTGCAGCATTAGCCCCAACCTCACACAGCCTTGATAAAGCCAGTTTTTTTCTAGAAAACTAAGTCCACCAGGTCAGTAAATCCACTAATATTTAGTAAGACCTTGTGGATAAATTATTGCTCCCCAAACATGCCACACCAATCCCCTGACCCATGCTAATGTGGTTTTCATGTTTGCAATAAAAAGCCACCCATTTTGTTGCTGTATCATGTCTTGGCAGCAACTTGTTGCTGCTGAAGTAGTTAGTCAGCCATGACACTTATTAAGATCTTTGTCAGGGCAAACAAACATGAAGTTCGTTACAGAGAGGTCGCTGCTGCTCAGAACCCAGGTGGGCATTTACGTCTAAAGATATACTTTGTCTTTAATGAATTATTGCTTTTTACCAGACTGCATTTCCATGTGAGGCAGAATCCTCAACCTCCCTAGTAAAAGGGATCTTAGGAAATCTCATTTAAATTTCAAGGACCTCTTAGGGATAGTTGCTAATGGTTATGCTAATTGGCAGAGGGTCTGAGTGACAGTTATGTCCTGGAATGATTCGCAAATCACATTTTCTTGGAGCTTATTAGCAGACTCATTAACTGTACAACAGTACATTACTTTCAGAAATTCAGATCTAAGCAGAAAATTAAAATTATTTGCTAAATGACCTAATAAAATTGAATAAAATGTGCTGAGAAAGTGAAACTGAGGTATATCAGGGCTCCAGAATTTGGCTAAGAATAATCTCCATTTACCATTGAAGTTCACACCTCTTCTGGGAGTAGTGGTAGCCCAGGTGAGACTCAGTTAGAAGCCTGTTTAGGATGTGAAAACAAATGAGCTCAAATCAACAGTAGCAAAACCCCTCTTGTCACACCCAGACCTGGCATTAAGATTTGCTGCAGACTTGGACAGGACTTCATCCAGTGGTGCATCTTGTGGTCCCTCCTCTACATCTCTCTTTCCCTCCACAATTCCCCATGCAGTCAAAAACTCAAACAGTCCCACTTTCCTACTTTCCTGATAAAATCCATTTGCAGAGATATTTATAATAATAAAAAGTCTTCTTTGAAGTCAAAATAATTACGGGAAGGAATGAGATTCCAGGTACTTAGTTTTAGTTACAAGTGAGAGAGGAGACACTATGAAACCTCCAAACTGGTTAAGACGTGTTATCTAATCTTCCTTGGAATGAACAAGATGTTTCCTAAAATTCACCTGCAAAACAGTTTAATGAAAATACACTTATAATTTTGCAAAATGATCAAGTTTTCATGCTATTCAAAACCACACACATAAATATATGTAATATATACATGTATTTCCACATACTTAGAATATATTGTGTAATGCCAAGATGTGTGGGAGAGCTGAGCACGCACACGACCCATGTGATCAAGCAATGCCCGCTTATTACAACTCAGAAAGCCCTTAATAATTTTATTGTTCATTTTAATATGGTCCAAATTTAAAGTGCTTAGAAGCTGATGAGTAATCCCATTGGATGGATCTGGAGAGGCCAAATCAGTAAAGGCATTAGTGGAAATAGAGGAAAACAGGCTATAGGGAGACTTGCTCTTTAGAAAAACCCTCTACCTTTGACAAAATTTGTCATATTTTCCCCTGATAAACAGGGAAACCACCGGTAGTAAAGAACCTGGGAGACTGTTGTCACTGTGACATAAGGCATTATGATATTAGATAGATAACTAGATAGATAGATAGATAGATAGATAGACAGACTGTGTATATATACACTATCTATACTAAAGTATAGCATAGTATTTCACTATGGGAAGGCATTGTAATTGCCATCACAAAACACATCCACTTTGGGCCGTGAAGTGCCCCAATCCAGGGAGATTTAGCTGCATTGTGATGAATAGAAAACAGGTACCCTGTCTCCAGGTGCCTCCTAGCACTGAGTGTGGTAGGAAACACAGGTGCAGGGACATCACAGTGTGCTGGGGAAAGGTGTGAGGACAGGAAAGACTTAACAGCGTAGACGGACAAAACCTCAGGATCCAGACATCTCCCAAACCAGGCTGGTCTGAACATAAAAATTTTGCCTAAAGATTGGTCCAGTCTGCTACCAAAAAAGGGCCAAAGCCAAAGTGTTTGGCTGCAAGTCTGAACTTCCCTGATGCTCTGAGAGCTGGACCTGGCATTTCTGCTCAATGTCTCCTCAGCCACCATGAGCAAAGAGCAGTACAGAGGGTGGCCAGGAGAGAGGCACACCATCTGCATGTCCCTCCCTCTTCTCCCAGAAGCCAAATAAGAAACATGCAAATAGAAACTCATGTCCTATGAGCAAAGGACAGCTAGGAGGACAACTTACAATAGGAGGAAGACTCAACTTCTTTAAGAGTTCAGACTTGAGATGTATGAGATCCAGGAAGCCCAGTAGTGCTGTCAAGTGCATCTTTAGACTTGCTTAAGCTTTGGGGCTCTCTGGAAGTCTGGGGAGTCAAAGCAACTGCATGACAGAAACTTTCACACAGTGTCTTTCATACCAAGCCCTTTTCACATTAGTGACCCAGCTGTGCCTCCAGATGAATTTCCATTTGGCTTCAGAAGCTGCTCAGCATGCTGGAAAATCAGCCTACTTGTTTAGGAAACTGCATGCAAAGTTGGGAGTTCAGCAGTAGACTCCGGCACTTGAAAAAGCCATTCTGGTTTGATTTCCATTTCCCTAACTTTAAAATGGGGACAAAGAAACCTCTAAACCCTGCACAGGTCTCCAAAATTGAATTGAGTGGGAGAGGCTGAGGCACTGGGGATCTGTGGTGGCAGAAGTTGTGGTCACCTTGTGAGCAACCTTCAGTCTTCGATTTTATGTGATCTCAGTTCTGGTACAAGCTGACTGGTGCTACAAGTTTGCTTTAGCAGACCCCAATGTCCCAACATTTTTACTCAAACCTGTAAGCTACAGCCACTGTTTCAAGTCATTGAACCTATCCACGGGCAGCATTACTCTGATACTTTTACAAGAGGAAAATATCTCACAAGCATTCACTCTTTTAAGAGTGTACCCCAAGTATTTGCAGCCCATCCTGTCAGCTTTTGGAGTTTTTCCTGCAGCTACATCTTTCCACTATATTTCTGTGCCTGTAGTAATAAAAACAAGGCAATAATTTAGCTCCCACGATTGTTGTACCAAAGCTTGTTTTTTATCCCAGTCTCTTATCTTCTCCATTTAGAGCCAACGTATCTTATTACTTTGCAGCAAAACATGGTCAGAGATGAAAGATTCTGTCATATATTTTCCTTCTTATTAAACCACAAGGCTTTATCCTTCTCTTTCATTTTTCAATCTTGGATTTTATTGTTTCTGACTATCTCTGCCACATGTGATTTTGGCGGATGTGAATATGTGCATTTCTCTATTTATCCTCTTTATCACAACCAAACAAGATTGGGAGCACTTTAAAATAACTGGCCACTGAATGCTGTTTCATCAGTTATTCATTGCAATAACCTTACCAGGGCAGACTCGGGGTTATGCAGATACCAGAATAAAACATTTTTGAAGACTTGCAATATTTCTACACATTGTCTTTACCTGTTTCATACATGAGTGTGTCACAGCAGGAAGAAAGATGACCTAGAAGCAGTAGCACCAGGCCAGATCCTGCCCACATCAGCACAGAGGACAAGAGCTCAGGCAGGACTCAGCAAGACACTGTGGGACTGCCTAAAATAAATCATGTTCTCCTCCCCATATCAGCAAACCACAGCCCAGCTGCAGGTAAGGATTAAAATTCTTGATCGTTCAGTAGCACAGTTAATTATTTTTTTTTTTTTTTTTTTTTTTTTTTTTTTTTTTTTTTTGTGGTAAAGGGTTGGGTTTGCTCCAGACTCAGTGAACATGATTTCTATCCTGCTGAGGGAGAAATGGTGGTCAGAAAAATAATCAGAGTTCTAAAAACTATTTAAGTAATAATAGTTCATTTTTAAAATTTGTGCTTTGAGGATGGAATGGAAGAGAAGCCAGAAAGACTAGGGTGCCTGAAGGATTAGTATCTGATTTATTCACATCACCTAATTTAGTCTCCTAATGCCAGAATCTGTATTTCTCTGGATAATCAGTGAAACCAGGTGGTTATTCTAGAGGGAGACTCAAGGTGTGACTAAACCACAAACCTTAGAAGCACTGCCCTTCTTTGTCTTATTCCAATTTTCGTTCCTTTTCCACTGTGGTTTGCCTCCCTCTCTGATTTCCAGAAGGCAACTGGAGCACGTTTCAGCCAGATCCTCTTCAGGACAGTCGGCAGGCAGGGACAAGCGTGAATCACTGAGCACCCCTTTCCTGCCATGCGGGCCCTTTCAGCTCACTTGAGATAAGCAGTGCCTAGATCTATAGCATAGAAGTCCTCAATAACTGTCAGAAAACCACTTGCTTGGTCCACAGAGAGCTTAAGCAGTGTAAATCCCCTCATCCTCCCAGCGGCTTTGGTTCTGACATATCTAAAGGAGATAGTGACAGGAGTTCACCTCTTGCACTAATTCAGCACAGCACTAGTGCTCCCACCCATAACTATACCTTATCCTTGCACAGAAAGGTGCAAGAGCCATGTTCTCTTATTTGACAGTCTTTCTACGTAAGCACAGAAAGCCAGGTACAGCTGAATCCCTTCAAGCCTGTGTTGGCAACCACAAGAGCTGTCTCCTTTTCTTGTTGAGATTTCTAGGCAGTGGACAGTACATCAGCCCATCACATCAGTGCAACCTTCATCAGGTGCCAACTGTACAGAAGAAAACCTATAGTTTTCCCACAGATGCAGAGTTCACTGAGTGAAATTCTGGGGTTTCAACCCCAAGCCCCAAATTAAGGTTGACATGTGGGTGATTCCCACAGCCCTTCCCAAAGGGGGGTGAGTTTGCCTTTAGGCTCCCTCCAGGGTGGGGCCGGCCTGGCAGGGAGACCATTGGGTAAAGGAGCCCCAGGGGTCTGCAGTAAGTAACCCAAGGTCAGGTGTCCCACTTGGGGATAAAAGCTGGGACCACTTGCAGGCAGGGGCAGTGTCTGTCTGTGGGGTGGATGCCCTGTGCAGAGTTCCCTGTTGGGGAAGGACCTCCCGCCTCCCTGGGACTGGGCTCCAGTCAGGTCTGGCTTTTGTAAACGTGGGCTGTGTAGAGATTCAGTCTGTGGCTTCCTTGGTCTTATGTGTTTGGCTTGTTGACTCGGTTGTCTCCTGTCCCTTCTATGGGAGACTGCATGTCCCCATTTATTCCACCCATTGTTGGTCGTGTGGTGTCGTTGTTGGGGTCAGTGGGATTGATGTCAATTATGTATAATCTGACTGACTTGTTTGTACCCCCAGCGCTCACCCATGTACTGACCCTTTTGTATCAAATACAATTTGGTTATTGGTTCATCTTTATGCTGGCTGTGTCCTTTATGCTAGGCCTGATAATTGGCAAAACACTGAGTCGCAATGAGTCGTTTTATGTGGTTACCTTGCAGTTGTCCACCCCCTGTTTAGCTAAATTAGTGTGTTGGAATAGTAGAAAAGGAGATCCAACAAGGAACATCACTGGGTGTGAATTTCTGTTCCCACCTCTAATTAGTGTCAGTAGGGTCATCAATGGCATAGTCACATTATTTACATGTGAATGACAACTACAATAGCTTTGAGAGTAAGTACAATTTTACTAGAGTGACAGAAAGGACATACCTTCCACATAACATGAATAGTGAATGTATTAAGAAATTAATTGTGATTTAACTATTTTAATATTAAAATAGAGTATATTACAGTAGCAATAGAAAAGAGGGTAAAACATGGGAAAATACACTGCAGAAATACAGCTAAATACTGTGCTGGTGGTAATTACTTACCAAAAGTTTCTTACAAGATGGAGCTATAAATACTTCCATGGTAGTCATTAAGCCTTCCCAAATCTCATCTGGGAGGCACCATCTGTTCTTCTGGACTTTGCTGTAAGAGGGTGTGTGTGACTTGGAAGCACAAATGCACATGAACCACTCATATGCTGGAAGCTGCACGGCCCCTCTTCGGTCTGGACAGCTGAGTGTGCTCAACACACCCTCCGTGCACAGTGAGTGGGCACCATCAACGGGCTCAGCCTCTATCATCTCCCTTGATCACAGGGAATTTGGATGCTCTTCTAACTTTGTTCAGGGGCTATGGTTGGGTGGAAGGAATTTGGATGGCTGAAGCCGTGTGTCAGTGGAGGGGCATGTAGATGAGGATGTGTCTTGTCTTGTCAGAGGGCGCATGTACCAGGCAGCGTGGGGGTGTGATAGTAACACAGATAGACATGCCTGTCATAGCTCTGATCTGTCACAGGCAAGGAATGAACATGCTGCAGCACATCTTTCCCAGCCAAGCTAACTGCAGAGATTTGTAAATCTCCACTGCTGGCAGGGCAGGCAAGTCTGAAGTGTTACCCTTTCCCAGGTTCTTGATTGGAAGACGACCATTTCTAGTCACACTCCCTTAATGTCTTCATGCAAAAAGAAACAACTTTCAAACTGTACAGAGACCAAAAATCTTGCTACAAACAGTGTTCTGCCACTAAATATTAAGTGTTGCGATTTTATTTTTTTTTTTTTTTTTCATTAAGAGGCATTTTCCTGGCCATTAGCATCCCTGGTACTCCTGTGCAGAAGTGCATTACCTCTAACACGGTAGAGCTGACAAGCAGCAAGAGCTGTGTCGCTCCCTGATGGTTAACTCTATAGGAAACATCTAGTGTTTAATGAAACCACTATGGAGACCTCCATATTAGCCATGGTTTAATGCTCCATAATGGCAGTGAGTAATTTATCTATGAGCAACAGCAACTCCTGGTTCTCTGTGCATTAAAAGTTATTTATGAGGTAATTTTAACAGTTTCACACTGGCTGGTCATTATGTTACTGAAGGCTAACTGTTGGCAGTTGTAGCCTAGGAGGAGAGAAATACATTCCCTGTCACTGGCTAAGTAGTAAACAATGACACGGGAGCACTTGTGTGTTGGTGTGTGCATAGCTGGAAAAAGACAGCTCCACAAGAAACCCTCTGATATCTTTTGCATGGACAACACCTCACTCCCACCCGCTCTGCCCCAAGTTCCCCCCCCCGTCCTGCCACAGCTCTCATGGTGACACCTTTCATCTTCCTCCTGTTACATCTGTTTCCAACAACTGTGCTGGAGAAGAGGTTAGAGAACAAGGGGAACATAGGGAACAACCCAGAGACACTGATGAGCTGGAGAGCCAAGATACAGCATCACACGCAGGAGTATTTGCTGTCATGTGATGGACAGCTGGTGCAGAAGCTGCTGAGATGCTGCTGAGGTAGGTAGGTGGCCCAGGATAGTGGAGAAAGGTCACAAGGTAGCCAAACAGTTAGGGGTAATACCTGCACTATCTAGAGCATGCAGGACATTGTACAACCACTTACCACTTCAGCTCCAGGTGTGTGCTGCAGACAGGCTGTGGGACCAGAAACCATGAAAAAAAGGAAGCTGAAGGCACAGCCACAAAGCTGTAACAAAGGCTCTTGTTGCAGTGTGGCAGCAGACACTGGCAGAGGAGGATGACACTACAGACATGCAGAGAGGCAACTGGGCAGACAAGATGGGAGAAGGAGGATGTGGCAGGTCTAGCCATCAGCTGACCAGAAGTGACAGTGAAAATATGAGGTTTAGGAATGAAGCATAAGGTGACTAACCATGGAAGTGGAAGATAACTACAGAATAGAAAGAGCAAAAATACAAATAAAAAATAAGAGATGATGCCACAGAATGGCACTCCCGTGAGGCTGGGATGTCGGTGGTGTACAGAAGATGAGGACCCTGCTGCCAGACACAGTTTTACTACATGCTAGTAATGCTCTGGCCTTGGCAGATCAGCAACTGATGTCAGAAGAAACAAAATAATGAAGAATATTGAAAGGAAGCATGTTAAAAACCCAGAAGATACTGAAATGTAGGACTGTAGTTGGAAGCAAGAAGTTAGTCTTTAGGTACACAATTTGAGTGCTGGTAGTAGTTGTGGCCACAAAACAATGAGGTGTCTTATTGAGATTTGTTGTTTGTTTGTTTTCTTTAAAGAGTTTCTTACACACACACACACACACACAAAAAAAAAATTGTTAACAGCACACGAACAATTGGGTAAGATTGAAACAGACTGCTCCTATAGTCAAAAGCTGCAGGATCTTCCTCCCACGGTGTCCCTAAGGCTCAGATCCTGGCTCAACTCACTCTCTGCTGGCAGTCCTCCTCCCCACAATATGCTGCTCAGCAGAACTAGCTAGTTGCATGATGATAAAAGTGTTGGTCTTTTAGGTAGCTTCAAGCCACAACTTGTCCTGAGTTCATTCTGTTGGCAATGTGCAAGCCAGAAATAATGAACCCATCCTTTTTTTCCTTCCAGAGCTCTGCAGGTTCTGTTAAATTATATGGCAGATGTGATGCTGCACAAATTTGTAGCACAGATGTGCTCACTAAGAAGGTCCTGTAGCTAAACCACTTTTTCAGACTGGAGGTTCACATCAGGAGAATTTACTTAAGGGAAACATAACTCCTTGGCTGTACGTATGGGCTTGCTGAAGCCAGTTAAAACACATTTGCCTACCAGAGGCAGCATCATCTGGCTTTCTGGATTCAGCCCAACAGAAATATCAAAAATAAACCTCTTGCTTCCACTGTCCATTTCCCCCACGTGAAAACTTCCACCACTGTGGAATTTTGCCCTGAGGTGTCCCATTGCCACGTTCCAGCTTCCCAGTGCATCGTGCCAGGTGTTTGCTTTGAAAACCTTTATCTTGCCTGCTGTCCCAGCAGCTGATTCTCTCTGCAGAGGGTCAAGGTTGATATATGAGGTGTCAGGGTCTTTAACGTGATGATTATGCCATGGGCATAGGTTGTGATTGAGAATCCCCCTCCCTGAAGCAGAGCTGTCCCCTGTCCCAGCTGAGGACCAGTCAAGCTTGGCAAGCAGTGGGGCAGGTGGAGCAGTTGTGACTGTGGACAGTCACATCAGCAGAGCAAACCCCTTCTGAAACTTCAAGACCATATTCTAGTGTACAGGCTCTCTTCCTTCTTCAAACAACAGAAGATATCCTTAGCCCTCATAAAGTAATCCTTTCTCCATAGAAACAGCTCAGTCGTTTTTGCTGAGCCATTCAAAAAAGATTCAGACTGAGACAGGTACCCAGCACAGAAAATTTCAGCTTGTTTGTTTAAAAGAGGATAAAAAGGTCTTAGAGTGAGAAGTGCTGGGCCAGCATAACTGTGTATTGTGGCTTTGGTACATATTCAAGCTGGCCTACACCTAGGGCCAGGGAAGAACTCCTTAAGATGCAAATAGTTCTAAGCTATAAAATATATTGCACATATCAGGGAAAAAATGTAATATTTTGGACATCAAATCTCCCAACTGAAGGAAGTTCAGAAATTTCAGCATTTACTGAGCAGATCCATACCTCCTTAACTGAGTCCATTAAACTCCCAGAGAAACCCCCTCCACTACCCCATGCTATCGCTTCTTTCATTTTTTTTGCTATGATATCACTGATCTGCTATGGATACTAGCTGAAAAGCCATTATATTACTCTGGAAATACCAGTTCTATATTCCCAAAGGATTTTTCTGAAATTATTCTCAGGTAGGAGGGAGGATTATTCTCCTCCCTTTCAATGAGAAATGAACCTGCATAAGAGATTCCAGAGTTGGACTTCATAATTTTCCATCAATTGGAATGATCAGGCCAGAGATGAGCCAGCACAGAACGAAGTCTGTTTCCTCACTCGCCTGAGCTTCCCCAGCCACAGCAATCCCTTAATTACACCAACACACTCAGGAGCATGCATTTGTTAGTTCTGTTTCTCCATCCTGTGCCCCACCCCGGCAATTCTTCATAAAACAAAACTCTGGTGTATTTTCTATTAAGTCATTAACCATGCAGTTTGCAGTGGTCCTAATGCTGTGCCTTGGAACATTAACCAGGCCTCCCAAGGCGTATATGAAGCAGCCGGGACACTCACAAGCATGTACTTTGATGCATTACCTGGATCAAAGCTGTACTTTTCTATTTACAAAACCAGACCTGGTACTGAGCTCATTTCCATCCAGTGCAAGTGAGGAGTTTCTAGAAGAAGCCGACAAGACTGTACTGGTGTAAAACTGTCTTCAGAGAGACTAGATTATTTTATTTCACCCAGAGTAAAACAATAATTCACCTTCCCTTTTCACTGCTTCAGAGAGGAACACTTCGCAAAAGAAACAAGGCAATGAGAAAGTCCATTTGCGAAAACCCCTCAAAATACAGACCTTTATTTTACCTTCCTTTTTGCTTTCCTGAACATCAGATGAAACATGTGCCTAGAAGAGTCACTTCTGTATCTCTTTATATGTTTGGTTGAGAATTAACACTTCTCTTCTTGAATTTTTCTGGACTTTCTTCTTAAATTCAAGATAACATCAGACAGTGAGGAAATGTACCCAGCTGCAATATAATGAACTCCAAGGTGGGATATGAGGAACAGCATTTGAACAAGCCTCTGCCTAACAGCAGATACCTGGAACAGACTTTTACAGGGAAAAAAGTGATTTCCTGATATTTTCAAATCAAGCTTATTCAAAGATAACATTGGAACAATGACATGCTGCTAGGAAGAGGTAACCTTGGAAGAGGTCCAGCTTCTTTTTTTTTTTTTTTTTTTTTTTTTTTTTTTTTTTTTTTTTTTTTAACCATAATAGAACAAACAATAGCTCTTTGGTACTTTTAAATGTTTTTAAGTGGTCAAAGATAAATAAAACCCTGCTATAGTTGGAACTTTGATATCTACAACTGCAATGATTCACACTGTTGAAATTATTTGTTTACACTTGTAAATTGGGTACTTTTACAAAGCTGACTGTTCCTGAAATCCATGGAGGTGCTTTGGTGCATTTAAAAATTCTCCTATCCACCTCTAAGTCTTCTGGTTTTAAAATGCCCTTTAAAATCAAGTCTTCGCTTCCATTTTAGACAAGTTACAAAGATGAATAGTGTGAGAGGTAAGACGTATCCATGCAATGAAGATGCTCATTGAAGATTTGGAGGGGGGATGTACTGTGTCAATGTTAATGAGGCTGTTGTGAACCTGCGTTACAAAGCACCTGCTCACCAGGAGTGGTTTGCCCAGGATAGAGTAACAGGAGGGCAAACTTGTGTGAAGTGTTGACCCCCCAGTTTCAAAATGCCTCAGCTCAGGGTCTTCCTGAAATTCTGGATACTTTGAAACCCTCAGATTCATTTCTATTAACTCATGGAACACAGGGAAATAGTAATCAATCAATCTCAATCCACCCTCCCTCTCCTGCCCTCTTAAAGTTTTATGGATCTCCATGTCCTCCTCAGCTGTTTCTTTTTCAGGATGTCGTAAAGGGATTAGTAGACAGTGTTACAAATGATCAGACATATTTACAAACAAGTTATTGTGGTTTTTTTAAACCTAGAGCAACTAGAGCCACCCCCCATAGAGTAACATTTGTATAAACTGTTGATAAAAAAGAAATTTTTGCGAGGTATGGGAGGAGAAAAATTGGTGTATTTCCAGCTCATCAGATGAAAATGGTAACTATAATGTAATTATTGCAAGCTATTTCTTCTATCTGTACATAGTGCAAAACTTCACAGCATCAATGCTATTTAAATCTGCAATTTGTCCTTGCTGCAGATATAAAATATAACCGTGACACAAGAACAAATGAGAAATGATGCCTTGGGGGAGAATAAGTTTAGGCTGGAAATGAGAAGGATCCTAGCAGTAAAGGGAATGAAGTATTTGAACATCCTTCAGCTTGGAGTAGGAAGACTAAAAAAGCCTAGGTGGTTTTGTCTTTTCTGTCATTAACTTCATCTGATTCAACACCAGAGAGATTTTCAGTAGGCTGTAGAAATTTGAGCTTTTGGACCAAAAGCTCCGAGTCAATATGAGCTGCTTGTGAATCCAAATTAACGTGTGGACTCATAAAGTCAGCTGAGGGAGGTCTCCAAACAGCCCTCCGTGGGCAGGTGTCTGCATAACTCAAATCGTGGCGTGACCTGCAGCCGCTGCGGGCGGTCGGAGCTGCAGCACGGACTGAGGGATGTGTTCCTGACAGGACGGCTCACTCCCAGAGGAAACCTATTTAAGGCTAAGTCAGGGCTCTCATCCAATGTATGCACACTTGTGAAAGTCCAGACTGACATTACCTGGACCATATAAGCTGAGCTTTCATTTCCAAGGCTGCCAGCATTCGCTTTTGTTAGCGTGACACTTGGAGGGGGGAAAAAAAGCGCTTTTGCTTCTTTGACCTTCACAGTAGGAGGCAGAACACTATGTCCAACAAAGTTATGTGAAATACCTTTTTTTTTTTTTTTTTTTTTTTTTTTTTTTTTTTTTTTTTGGTGTTGGTTGGATTGGTTTTTTTGAGCTCTGGTGTAGTTCCAGGTTACATGAAAGCCATCTCCAGCAGATGTACATAGGGTCCAAAAACAACAAAAAAAATCACTGCAAAGAAGCAGAGAGCAAGTCTGTTGAGTGTTTATTTGGCCTTTCCCCTCTAATTGCATTGGAGAAAAGGCCATTGAAAATGTCTTTGTCTGAGCCCATGCAGTTTGAAGCTAGTCAGCAGGATGCAAGATGCTTCATGCCAAAGCAGAGCCATGCGCATTAAGTAACAATCAAAATAGTCAATATTTGCTGTGGCAAACATGGGGCAGAGGGCTTGGTAGTGCAAGAGAGTGAGCACAGTATGGGAACTTTTTTACTTCTGCTTTTGATTTAAACACTTTAGCAATTAACATTACTGCTAATCACTGCTCTCACAGATCTGAGCTGACAGTATTTCACTGGCAGATGAAAAAGAGATTCCCTACTTGACAAAGATCAGAGCAAAAGGCAGGAGGAAATCCAAATGAAAGATGGGGTGAAGGTGCTGGCACGGGCATGTGAAACTGCATTTTGTGCTTCAGAAACAAAATGTATTAATCAGTGGCTGTTCTGAGACAGGGAGTGATGTGTCGGAAGACTCATCCCCTTGCCAAAGAGGGCAAAAAGGATTCATCAGCTCTGTTTTAATTTAACATTTTTATCGAGGACAGGCTTTTAAGAGAGATCAATTGAAAACATTGACTACAAACACCCAAGTCCACAGCAAGTAAACAGTTCCACTGGCTGTGTTTGGCTGTATTGTGCCCACTGGCTTTGGGGGTTTGGATACAGTTCTTCACTGACAGAATGGCAGATTGGGCTTGTACATAAGGCACACTGACTATAAAAACACAGAGGATCTTTATTGTTGCTACGCAACATTCCAACATCGCAATTATTTGACAACTTTATGCCCCCAATGCCCTCACTTTATTTTGCTGTCCATTTAGCTAGATCACCAGCTTTTGCAGCTTCACTTACTTTCAATCAGCACCATGTTGCAGCCATTCCTTCCTATGTATGGGCAAGTTACGGCTGCCTCCATGGCAAAAAAATCTCCCACAAACCAAAAAAACCCCAACCAAATCCCAAAGCCCATCATCAGTACTTCATTCTCAGGACAAGGCTCCTACCACAGAGCTGCTTCCCCATCTGAAAGCAGCAGTGTTTTTGCCTGACATTTTGTTTTGTCCAGTGACAGTTTTATTACAGCAAGAAAAATGCATACTTATATTTTAGTTCTTGTCATTCCACTTGTGGAATAGTGAAAAAACATAGAAGCTGCATCAGAACAGACTGAACTTCAGACTAAACCATCCCTCTTTCCTCTCCTTCAGCCTCCCTCCTGCCCCTCACTCCTGTAATTTATCCTTTTATTTAACTTATCTGCCAGTGCTTCACATTCGAAAGGTTATCTGGGAAGACCTTTAACCATCTTCAGCTGTGGTCCGCTGTACATGGCACTACTGACAAGGTTCTCTTCTTTAGATCTACCTTCTAAAAGTGGGACAAAGTTTGTAGTACAGGATCTTGGGAACTGTTCAATCTGTCTCTTCTAGAAATACAGAGGAGAAATCCTTAAGATGAACATCTGCAGAGATTTACTGAGGAATCTCATGCCATATATGTATACACACAGTTTCAAGTAGTTGGAGGAAAGTAAAATACATTCCTCCAATAAACCCAAGAATACTAAATGTTCTACACTGTACTAAGGTGAAAGAGCAAAATAAAAAATATCCCAAGCAAATGTCTCTGCAAAGCTGTAACAGCACCTTCCCACGAGCATCTGAGTTGGCAGTTTGCATATCCAGGTGTAATTTCTGCAGGAACATACCAAGCCCTGAGCAGCAGCACTGTATTTCACCCTGCCTCTGAGAACACCCCAGGATCTGTTGCAGAGCTGAGCTGTGTCCCTGTCATGCCATGGCACAGCCGTTTCCTGGCACCAGAGGCAGACCCAGAGGTTCCCAGTCGCTCGAGAAGACAAAGAATTCAAGCAGCAGGACTTGAACTTGCTCAGAACTTTTTACAGGGGATAAAGGAATCAGGTACCTTGCCTTTTATAAGAGTTATTTTTTTCATTGCCAACATACCCTGAAACTCCCTTACAAACCACGGAGTAAGTAGTACCATCTTCAGTAGAACTAAGCAGACACACAGGTAGCGATACCTCACTTTCTGACCTCCACAAACCTTTCAGCTCCTACTTGAGCTGACAGTGCCACAATAGCAATCAGCCTGTGAGGGTGCTCAGCAGTGGAAAAAACAAAGCTAAGCCTTAAGGAAGGGTTTCATATGACTAAAGAAATAATGCTTCTTTTTCCATTCTCAGTGCAAATAATGCTAGGTTCAATGGGGACCTCTTGGGAGGGGAATCAATCCCACCCACAATAAATAAAGTGGTGCCATTTGTATACTTAAAAAAAAGAGCATCACAAGCCAGTTACAGTAATGACCCATAAAACCTGAAATCACAGGAAGGGCTTTACCGGCTCTGTGATTTATACCTCTAGATTGGTAAATAATGGGGACCCTTGCTGGTTTTTCTTTCTTGTACAAGAGCTCCCATTATCTGAGCCAGAACTGAAAATGCAAAGCAAAACAGATGTTTGCCAGGATCCTGGTAATCTTCCTCTCTGCACCTTAAACAAAAAGGTAGTATTTTGCATTTAAGAAGTTGTCTGTGCAATGTGATTGCTACTAAAAAGGGAATCTGCTAAAAGGCCACCAGCCTTCACTGGTATCAAGACACAGCACTGTCCCCCTGCACTCAGTTCAGTGCCAGAAATGTGTTAACAGCTCAGTCATATTTCAGCTGAAATGCCACTGGCTCAGCTGGACCCTCGAGGACAGCTACAGCTCATCCCTCCTTTGCACTGTGGCTTTGTGGAGATCCTCATCCAAAGGCACCTCTCACCCTGTGCGTGGAAAGGAGACGGAGTCCCGGGGCTCAGGGTGTTTTCCTACCTGGCATTTGAACCTCCACAGGTCTGCATACCTGCTCCTCCCATGTCCCCACACGCTTGCTGTCCCGGGAAGCAGTGCTAAAGGAGGACCAGGAAACACCACAGGACATACCTGCTGGGTGCAGCAGGAGCTGGCTGCTCTGCAGGAGAGCCCGAGAGGGAGGCATGGGGACTCATGATCAGGGAGAGACAGCAGGTCTAGCAAACAGCCCAGGAGAGTCCACAGGAGGTGAGGAAGGGCCAAAGCTGGTCAGCAGGAACAAGGCCAGGCTTAGCACACACACAGCCCTCCTCAGGTAAGGTCAAAGGTCTGAGCTTAAATGCAGTCCCGAGCCAAGGGCTGGAGTCCCAGGTGAGGCTCAGCAGGACAATTAAAGCTTGTTAGTGCATTGCTTTTAGTCCATTGCTCTGGTATCATTATCCTAGTGCTAGAGGAGTATGTATTTTCTTTCCGTATCTCTCCAGAGGTTGAAAATTCTTCTCTGCACCATGTGAAGGAAACTCTGGGCACCTGAGACATAAATCCCTCCAGCAGAGTTTTCTCTGTGCACTGCCTATGGGACCTACGCATGGATACTATCGCCTTGCTTTTGGCTCACCAGGGCCAGCCTGACCACCGGGCTCACAGCAACATGGGATCCTGTTACAAGGCTGCTTGTTCCAAGCAAACCCAGTTGGGGTTTATTCTTCAAGTCTTTGTCCAATCTTGGAAGAATTTTAAATTCCCTTTTTCTGTAGCCTGGAACTGAATCATGAGCTACAGGCTACAGGTCTGCACCAAACCCATCACTGCTTCCTTGAAGGACAGACCTTTTCTGTGTACTGACCTCCATCTTTTCCATGTTGTGCAGCACACAGCAAAGATAGCTGCAGAGAGATAATGGAGGCAAGATTAAAAAGCTGACCCAGAAGGGCCTCATCCCACTGGCAGAAGGGGATATTTGTACCCTGGTCTCTAATTTGTACCTGGTGTGAAAGTCCCTGACAGGGCCTTTGGAAACAGGTCTCCCTTCTCGGGCAGGCATTTCACGCCAGCAGTGCAGATCAGGCAGTATAAAGTAGAAGGGGTTATCTTTGGAGCCATCTGTGATGTATGGTGATGTTTAGTTATACATGTTTTTTTTACATACATGGGTGATCAAACTGAAGCCTCCAACTGATGCTGGAGATCATAGAAGCCAGGAAAGAATATCTTTATCATCAGTTTTGGGGTGGGTGGATGAGCACCTGCTTCAGGCTTATTTCCACTTGGGTTTGAGGGTTGTTTCCAAAATGGTGTTACTTGACTCACTGGGACTCATTACACTTTTGTCAATCAATCAAACTTAACCAAGCAACTAAAATGCACCCATGAAGTACAGAGTCTCATTGAGCAGCTGTAGCCTTTGTGAAGATAAAATAAACATCACAGAAGAGTTTTTTCTGAAGACTTTTGTAAGTAACCAAAGAGCACACGCAATTATAACACTGAAATGACGAAATGCCCAAGAGACATTTTCATGTTTACCTTGCGTGCATTAAAATATATAATAAGGGTTTATGAAATAGACTGTATTTTTCCTCCAGACATTCCTGATGTGTAATAGGGCTCATTTGAATTGGAAAAAAGAAAAGTCTTGGAATCACTCTAGACATAATCTTGGGGATTTTCCAGTAAAATCAATTTATTTTGGACTTTGCATGTGAGCCTGACTGAGCTTTGGAAGGTTCAGGATAATTTTTTGGAACCTCTGTGTTAGTTTTTTATCTCTGTTACACAAGTGGGAGCCTGAAACTGTTGCATTTATAGCATGAGATTCACTTCAGTATTACATCTGGATGCGTTAATCAAGATCATACTCTGGCTTCATCTCTAAATGTTTTCCTTTTTTTGAATGTAGATGAGAGGGAAAGACAACATTAGAGCTCTTCATATCTATTGTATCCAAATGACATTTATGTTCAAAAAAAAGGGAAAAGTGGCAAAATATTTTTTACTCTTTTTTCTTAAGTTTTTCATTTAAGCCACTTAAAGTCTTGGATCACATGATGAAAGAAGGGAGACTGCCTCCTGTGTCCACAAAAGCTTTGAATTGGAGACAGTTGCATTTTCTACTTAATTTATACCAAAGAAGTGTTTTCTCAGCTTTGTGGCAGTGCCATCTCTCTCTTATATGGCAGGGCTTTTTTTCTTTTATCTAGTTAAATATATAGAGATAGGCAAAGCACGTGTGTGACTCCTGCATTGCAGGAGCTCAGGGCCTGAGGGAGCCTCAGGAGATCATCTAGTTTATTTTCTCGCCGCAGGGCAGGATTGGTCCTCCCTGCATCATCCCTGACAGATGTCAGCCACATGCGTCTTCAGGCAGACCACGGGGAATGACACCGAAATTCAATCAAGTACATCAGGATCCAAAACCAGTGACTATTAATTTGAAAATGAAATTGGGATTGTTTCATTGGAGATGGTCTCTTTTAAAAGTGATACCATGGACAGGAGACCAAATTATCGCTAGCTCAGCACAAGTGAGCAGAAGTGGGGAAAGCTTGGGAGCGTTATTGCATTTTGGTTTGCACAGAAAAGAAACCGGACAGGAGAGGTAGTAAATGGCTATATTTGTTGGGGTTTTGTTTTTGTTTTTTACCCCCAAACTCAGATAAAGAGTTTATGTCTTCCCTTCCGCTAGACAAAGAATTTCATCACTAGAGTTTGAGGTATCTCAACAAGAAAATTCATTACTGCAAAACAGAAGACAAGAAGATCAACTCACCCTAAAGTTAATTTTCCTTTGCTGGATGTAGTTTGCAATTACTCTTGATCACTTGAGTTTTAACTTTGATAACAAGTTTGGGTGGGATGCCCCCCTGGCAATGATTAGCCCAAAAAACTCTCCACTCCCTCTAGGGCGACAGGTACCTTTAAATTCTCCACTGATGCCTTTGCACAAATATAATTGCTTTTCCAGCAGGGAAGCTGCTAGAGAGTTGGGTCTGACTGTCAGGTGTCTGAAGATCTGAATATATTGCCATGGTTAAGAACCAATGTGATTATGCAAAATTAAGCTCTGTGCATGTCTGGGAGTGCATGGGGGTGTGTAGATGAACTGAATGCAGTAGCTTTCCCTGAAACGTGACTGCTTTTTCTAAGATAGTGAGAAATTTCTGCTGTCAAATAAATGCTCACAGAGTGCTAATGGAAAGCGGAATCTGAGCAGAAATTAAGGTTCAACCAGATTGCACAGGCTGGATCCCTAGTTGGTATAAATCCTTGCCTACAGTGGATCTGAGTGCTAGTCTACTCTAGGCTAGTCTCATCCATCCTGCCCTCGTTCTTCCCACTTGCCCACCAGCACAGATGCTGGATGAATGTCTGTACAATCAGGATCCATCCCATTACTATGCAGCCTGCAGACATGGCTCCAAAAATAAAATACTCTGTATGTCTCAGAGCAGCCTGGAGTCAATGCAAGCAAAGGCTCCTTCATAGGCCACACTCGCTTTCATCAACAAAGTGTAGTTGGAGCAGGTCTCAAAGAGTAGGTTTTGTCTCCTTCCCAGCTTTCTTCCTCCTCCATCCACTCTACCCCTCTTCCCCTACAAATACACCTTGGTGGGACTAAGACAACACTGACAACTCAGGGAGTGCATGGAATTGAAAAGTCAGTGCTACTTTAAGAACAGACAGTGAGAAGCAGAGCAATGTGTGAGGAAGGGGTGAGTCTAAGGAGACCACAGATAAAACAGACTCATCTCAGCAGCAGTGCTTTGAAAAAAGTGACTTTCCAAAATCTCCCCTTTGCTGAGACCTCAGTATTTCATGCTGATGGATGTGACAGTCCTTGAGAATGAGAAGGAAGGGGAACGCACCAGGATATGAGAGACCAGGAGCAGCAGCAGCCTAACAAGTGTAAAATGAGTGAAAGATGCCAGCAGGAGGAGAGGAGATGGGCTGTCGTGTGCCAGGATGCTTTGCTATTTCATGGAGCGCTTGCTCCGCTGTGCAACCACCTGCCAGTGGGCTGCGTGGGCACCCGCTGCTCCCAGCAATTGCACGCAGGCAGGTGGCAAACAGGAAGGGACAGGGGAGGAGAAGGAAAGTGAGAGAAGTGGGGCAGCTGTGGAGGTCTGTGTCTGCTCCACTTGCTCAGGCACCCATGAGAAAACCTGGGTGTCATTGCACACTGGTGGAGATCTGTTTCACTCTCTGTAGAGAGATGTCTTGTAGAAGTGGAGAAATGGAGGAACAACATGTCAGGGATGTCTGGAGCTGTGGAAGCACCCATCTTGCCAGCAGCAAAGAGTGAGAGGGAGAAGCAATTATACACAGCACCCTTCAGCATGGAGCAATGCTTGCCAGGAGACCTGACTTCTTCATGGTGAGAGCTGGGGGCACACAAGCCCCCTTCATAAAGTGTGTCTGGTTTTCTATCTGTAGCAGCTAGTTCAGTGAAAGATATTACCACTGGCCCAAATCCATTGGCCATTGTGGCCATAGCTGCGCTGTGTGTGCAAGGTAGGCAGCACCTTACTTCAAGTGCAGAGGATGCTGTTAAAGGCACTTACTGAATCTGGAGCATATGAGACAAAACCAAAAGGGGACAGTGGTGGATTGTGGAGTCCAGCTCAAGGCTCCTGCGTTCACACCAGTGAGAGGCTCTCCCTGGGACCACCCCATCGCAGCCCACTAACAGAGAAGGGGGATTGAATTATGCAGCCGTAGGACCTTCCCCCTAGGCTGCTGCTACCCAATGTCTCGTGTGCTCCATCTCAGAAGATGCTGGAACAAACCCTGGCTCCTCTCCTCCAAACAGGAGTCAAAAGATAATTTTGGCCACATATTGAATGATTCGGGAGCATATCTTTTTTTAGAAAGCTTTCTAGGATCAGTAAAGATGAGACATTCTGTGAAAGGATTGGAAAATAAGTCCTGGCTCCTCAAGGGTTAATGGTATCTTTACACAGTACTCGGGAGGGCCAGGATTTCTGCTGTACTTCCAGGGTGTGAAATACTACCTCATTATTTCTGTGATCCAAACACAGTAGCATAAGACTAACAGCAGCTAGAAAATGGATCTTAGTAGATACTGACCATAAACAAAAGTGTAATAAATACTTCTTTTCCTTTAGGCATGCAGACAATCTGTAAGCATTCAGCCAGCTGAGACTCCACTCAGCTCACAAATGTCAATGAACATTCTATGCCCATTTGTTGCCCAGCCACTTGCTCTTTTTTCTGGATTTCCTCTGCTCTCTGACTTGCCACGGAACTCCCTAGTTGTGTTACACTTGCACCTTGCTCCAGGGCAGTCACCCAGATGGGACTTTTCCTCCAGCCCCCTTGGCTGGATGGGAATCAAATAAACTTTAAATTCTCATCTGTTCTGCAGTTTCAACTGTTTTTTTATGGGGGCAGCTCTGGAAAGAAACCCTGAACCCTGTAGATGCCTGCAGAAAGGGATCAAACCTGAGAGAGGCAGGTCTGCAGCTCCATCATGCAAAAAAACCCTTCTGTACGAGTCTGGGATCCCTCTCTGAGTTATCCAAGCTTCCTCCCTAGCCAGTGTGTGCTCTACCTGTCAGCCCCGTTTTGCTACTTACCACAGCACTTTACTGTGCAGATAAATCTCAAGAGATTTTTAAAAGCATAAATATCAGCGGATAGTTTTGTCTTCCCTTACAAATCCAGAATACCAAGGGTTATCATACAAGTCCATCTAGATTTAAATATTGTTTTCATACCATGCTTTCTCTGAAAGATCTCTAAGTGCTGTTGTGAAAGTGTGAATCAGTCGAGTCTCACAGCATCATTTCAGGTAGGCTCATTAACTCACCCACTTCACAGTGCTCCTTTAAGGCACAGGGTGATTACCTGATACACTCAAGGACAGAGCAAATTGGTATCTGAGACAAAACAGCCCAGAACTCTCAGTACCAGGCTCCAGAATATATTTGGTAGGGTGTGCATTAGTGCAAAATTAATGGATATCCATTACTGTGCAGCAGCATTTACTAATGGTGTTTTATAACTAGTAAATAATACACAACACTAAAATGTACGTGATTTTGATGACCAAATGCTCTTCTAGTCACAACAGATTCTGTCAGTAGATAATTTGTCTCTCTAATTCCAAATAAGCACAATTAAAGAGATATATAAAGAACTGACATCTCATTTTCTGGACTGGACTGTACTCATACAGCTCAAAACTCAGTAAATTCAGTTATTAGGGATTCCTTGTCTTGTGGTACTTCCAGGATGAAAAGAAATGGAAAAAGAAGAAGATAGGACATAACAGAAAATGCCTATGGATAAAAGTAAAAATTAATATCCTGTGGTTTGTTGTATGCTTTGTTCTTCCTTGCCACCAAACTCTAAGCTCAGTCATATTCCACACTGTACATATCTCAGCCCAGTTTCACCATGCTCTTTCCAAAGGTCTAGTCATTATCTCATCTGAAAGACAAACTAGTAACTTCTCACGTCACCCTGCCTAAAAACAACCCTTTGACCTGTATGTGCCTTTAGGTTCTGCAGGTTCACAGCATCTTGTGCTGCCTGCCCCTGCGGTGAGCCTCCCTCTCCGACACATCAGCACCTTCTGTGCAAATGAAACAAGAATACAGCATTTCAGCAACAAAGACCTTGCAAATCTTCATTTTTCATGCACTGCATTTTCCCAAATGCATGAAGGGACATATTTAGTGTAGTTTCAAGCAGAGGAAAATCCTCAACAGGGGTTTCAAATCCCAGCCCTAAAGCAAGGAGCACCTTCTAAAAGAGAGCTTGCTTGATTTTTTTTTTTTTTTTTTTTCTGTTAGGATGAGTAAAACAACTTTCTATATTTCTCTTTATCCTCTTTCTTGGAAACTCAAAAATCCTTTTGCCTGAACTCTTTCCTAAGTGAGACAGCTGGGGGCAGGCACCTGCTGCAAAAATTTTCAGCCCAAATACTTAAGTCTGGCAGAATCACAAGGAGTTTGCGGTGAGATGTGTTAGGGCTCTGTAACAGGCAGCACCCGTGCACGAAGCAGGACTGAAGAGTGGAAGCAGGCAGAAAGATGGAAGTGAAATTAAAGATTGATTTTATTAGCAATTTTAAGAGGTCAGAAAAGATTCACCTAAAAAGAAAGATGTGACTGAGGCCAGCATGGTAAACTAATTAATTCAGTATCTAGAGATTACATTTTAGAAAAACAACAAACAAAATACAGATTAAGTAACCTTCAGCTGAACCAGCTCCCTGACTATTTGTATTTGACTTGCCAATAAATAACAAAATCTATCAGTAAAGCTTGTTCACACATTTCTACTTCAGGTACCAATTTCAGCCCAAAAAGCAACTCCTGACACTTAATTAGGTGAATTGAGGAAAGAGATGTTTCTACTGATTGAAAAGTCACAGGAAGGGAAAACTAATACCATTATTCTTCTATGTAGATGTAGAAGCCTTGTAAGATGTGGCAGGTCTAGGATGCAGGCTGCTGCAGCACCGAGGGGAGTTACAGGACCCGTCAGCACTCACTGCATGGAAAAGCACAGCTGGCAGCTGCTGCGAGTGCGGCAACGCACCCAGCACTGTTAGATTTCACCTGCTACAAAGGGAAAGATAAAGGTCAAAATATTTGTCAGCGAACAGCTGTGAATATAAATGATAACATAATGATTCTTAAACTGGAAACATCAGCTCCTGAGGCCAGATTTGGGTCTCCTTTTTCATGGTGCAAGATGGTAAATTCTCTGTGGGTAAAAAACATCAGCTGGCTTTTCCTAAGTACTCCCCACTTAAGTACTGATGTACCAGATTTGGTAATTAAGGCTGCCTCTGCAGATGTATCTGCGCAAATAGGTCCCGAGAGGCAGATTTTGAAAGGCATTTAAACCATTAATTCCGTTTTAAATTAATAGGACTTGGACACCAAAATATTTTGAAAGGTCTGAGCATGTAGTATTTAGCAAAATCAGACCAAATCAAGATAAGCTGAGCCCAGAGTGGAAGAGGTCTGGGAAGACAGAATAAGAACCACACTAGCAGCTATTGGGTCCACACGGACTTGGTGGGACCTGAAAACAAGCAGTTAAGCAGATGCAGCCCAGGCGTTTTGCTACGAGCCTGCAGTCAGCTCACGTCCTTCCAGCCCAGCGAATGCTGGCAGCGATACAACAATTACTGCAATACTTACACATCCCTGCATACCACCTTGGGATCTACAGGGAGAGATGGAGCTCTGTGTAAATGACAAATTATCATTGTCCCTAGGGTGTAGATGGAGAAACGAAAAGATTGTTAGGGGCCCAAGATCACATCGCAGCAAACAGTGGCAGCAGGAATAGAAACCAGTTTTGCTGATGCCCAGCACAGTGCCTCTTTGCACAAGTTCAAAAACCAAACACTGTTTCTGAATATACTGATGTTTGGGGATTTCATGCCAACCAATGCCTATGAATATCTTTTTATTTCAGTGAATAAAGTCTCCTTTCTCATTTTAGTGAAGAGTTCCAGCAGTGATTATCATGCATTTGTATTATTTATAGAAAACTAGTGAATATGGAGAAAACAACAAGGTTACCATATTCCAAATTCCAGTTTCCTACAAATATGGAAACTATAATTATCCTGGGTCAGATTCAGAATACATTAGGATGATCAGATCTCAGTTAAAAAATTTAAAATTAACTTCTTCAGCTTTAGTCTACATCATTACACCCAGTTTTATATCTGTATTTCATTCCCAGTGAGTGATAATTCTGATCTTCCCAGAGAAGAAGGATGGATTTACTCAGTGCTTGGATAAGAGGAACCTGAGAAAAACTTCCTGGATGAGGAAGAGATATAACTGTGTCAGCAAATAGAGCTTCTCTTTGTGATCAGGCAGAAATAAACTTTCCTGAAATGTGGAAAATCCTGGATTCACACCTTAGCTCAAAAGAGTTTCCCAAGGACCATCAGCAGTTTGCAGAGACCCTTCACAAACGGCAGATAATCAGTCTGGTTTACTGACATTAACCTGTTCAGTGAATATTTTGTATCCCAGAATAATTTGCACCACTCTACTGGAGCTGATGTTAGTAAATCGCATGTCCTCTGTTTAAGCCTACAGCTTATTGATCATAAATGCAATCAAAGCCATGCTACATCCCTATCATGCAGAGGTTCAGTCTGCTGGCATGGTCATTTTTAAATGCAAGTTAAACTTGATACTGTACATAGTTTTCATGCACAATCATACAACTGTCTTGTCAAAAAATCTGGCCTAACAGTTTTGCCTGCAAAGTAAGTTGATGGTGGTTAGATCTGTGGGTAAAGATAAAGCTAAAAGACAGCTTGAAATCAGGAAAATAAGTAACATAAGATGCTGCAGACAAGAGTGTCCACTGAAGTCCTAAGATCCAACTCTGCCTAGAAATGCCAAACTGACTTAAATTGGAGGATCACATTGTAATCCCATATAATTAATGTTTGTCATCTTGCTGTAAACTGCCAGATTATCATTAGCTCATCTTTTGTATTTCCAGGAGAAACTCATTACTCAGTGAGTGAAACGTTAGGAAATTATTTACAATTATGCTGCCGAGAGCAGTAGGCTAATTCCATCTACTAATTAGCACCACTCACTTAAGTATAGGTAGAGGTGCTATAAATAATAGCGGTAATGTGTGCCATGCTGGCACCAGCGCTCTGGGTCTTCTGTGCAGCAGTGGCAGCTACCCCCTCTGGTGGCCTTTTAATGGGATTTTACTCAAACTGCAAGAAAGGCTCCTAAAAATTATTCCTTGCCTAGGGGTGGCGAGAGATGGAGTGTGATTTCCAAAGCAGGTATTTCTATCCTCTTTTCTGCAGTGAGCACCGTTGCTTAACCACCAGTCGGTGCTTTCAGCCTGCTCTGACACTGCTGGGGGAAACTGCTTATATATGGGCCTTTAGGGGAAACGATGCTGATGGGCGGAAAACAACCCTTTGCTTTAACCTGGAAGGTGGTGTGCGGGTTCCAGGCAGGAGCCACAGAAGTGACAAGATGTTTTGGATTTTGTGCCGCTGATGGCTCCGGTCTCCTTAACTCAGCCGCTGGACCAGGATGGAGTGTTGCACATCCCCTTTGTACTGGACTGTTTGCAGTTCTCAGCAGCAGCAGTTGCAATTCACAGCCCATAGAGATTAGATTTGGGGAAAAAAAAAAAAAAAAAAACCAACCAAACAACAACAACAACAAAAACCAGCAACAAAAATCTGCCAAGCTGCCTCTCTTCCAGCTGGATCAGCTAAACAAAAGCAGGGGAGATCTGTCTTGTTTGCACAGCACATGGGTGTATACAACCTGTGCCTGAATGACACCCATGCAAACTCATATCATCTGTATTATTTTTTTGTAGTCCAGCTGACAAACCTACAGGGGTGCTATGCTGCTTGTTTGCTTACCTTAATGTACACACCATTCTTTGGTGATTTGGGGATTGGCATTTATGTGTGAATTAATAAGTCTGACCGGTGCTATTTTAAATAAGTAGATAAAAGTACCTTCTGAAGGAAAGCATTCCAGGCTGTGGATCTTCTATGGAGAAAAGCGGGTCTGAGACTCACTCTAATCTCATGTGGACCTTCTGCTGGTGCTGTATAGAGCCAGGCTCCTTCCCAGGACACTGGGTCCCTCTCAAAGGCCTTGATGCCTAGAAATGAAGAATGCAAAGCCCACATCCTTCCCTGAATCTAGGCTGACAAAGCGGCATCTATTTTTGGGGAAAAAAATAAGGAAAAAAATAAGGGAAAGGGAAGAGGAAAGAGAAAAAGAGAACAAGAAAAAGAAAAAAGGAAAAAAGAAAAAGAAAAAGAAAGAAAAAGAAAAAGAAAAAGAAAAAGAAAAAGAAAAAGAAAAAGAAAAAGAAAAAGAAAAAGAAAAAGAAAAAGAAAAAGAAAAAGAAAAAGAAAAAGAAAAAGAAAAAGAAAAAATAATCAGTGTACACTTGAAATGTAATCTTTTAGTCTAAGCCAGCATTTATTTCATGTGTGGCCTCTTTTCTCAATGACTTCAGGGACGTCTAGGATGTTAGATAGGGAAGACGAATGGTGTTATAACGCCAAGGCATACACTAAAACCAAGAAGTTGGGAGAGCATTTTTCCTTAAGGCATTGAAATACGCAGAAATGAACAGCTGCCATCCTAACCCATTTTAAATATTAGTGACATAATCAAACACTTATTTTCATTGTTTCATATGGTTGTCAGTTTGCACACTTAGCCACAGCCAGAATTTCCTGACTAAGAGTGTGGAGTTGGCCAACAGATTCAGCCAAACAGTCTCAGATGTTAGAGTCCTTATTACAATGTTCCCAGCACCAACTGCCTGGAACCGTTTAATAAGATGGAATTGCAGTTTGAATGACACATATAATCAAAATTTTCATTTGTTTTCAGAAAGAAAATCCATCTAATCTCCAGCAGAAGAGAATGGAAGTGCTTTTGAGGCAGGCGGTCCATGTTCCAGTATCAATTTAGATGCAATTTGAAATATAGGATTTGCCTTAATGGATCATCAAGTCTTAATACAGAGGGAAAATGAAGGTATAAGAAGTGTTATTGAATGAGAATGAAAGGCTATATTAAAAGACAACAAAAAATAAGAGAGGGAAAATAAAAGATATATTTCTTCAACTGTAACTAGAAACAACTACTACATACGGAGGGATTTTTCAAAACCCTTTGGTCACTTGCTATACCCAGACCATTTTCCTGCTGTGACAGGAATGTTCCCTATAGTCCGTGATCCAATTTGCCAGGCAGTTTTTCAATGACCCATGCAAGACATCAAAATACTCCCTACATGGTTATTACATCACTCCAATCTCCAAGATGAGATCATATAATTTTCATTACAGGGAAAAACCTCCATCCAAAGTGGCTTGCTTGAAGAAGCGGCCAAAAGGAATAGTTTATTGCTTTTGCTGCTATTTTGACACATATAACGTTGATTGTTTCCAGCTTGGTACCATCTCTTTTCCTCCTCAGTAGCATTCTCCAAGGAAAGCTGGTTTCTTCTTCCAGTGCTCAGATCCCAAAGTTTTTTGCTGTTAACTGTCTGCTCATTCTCTCATGTCATCTCAACTTTTAATCAAAAATATTCTTTAGGAAAAACATACCAATAAAGTATAAGCCTCTCCCTCCCCACACTTTTATCCAATTCACATGCCTATTAAAGTGGTGGGTTGTTCATCCCAAACAGCTCTTCCCCCCAGACCTACTGAAGTCATCAGGAGAGCACAGCATGGACCTTCAAAGCCCTGTTTGCCCACTGCAAAGCCTGAGGTAAACTGAGGGGGCAGCCAGCTTGCAGGCTCTGAGGCAGTTCATACCAGGTCAGTCTGCAAAGCAGCAACAACACTACTGGGATAATCTCTCCCAAAAGCCTTTCCTAAAGCCCTCCCACCCCTCAGCTCTTCCAGGTATGTGGCACATGCCTTGTGGCACAAATTTTAGGGTACAGTTTACAGGGCCACATGTTTGCCCTTGTACTCACTGGTGTTGCTAATCCCACCTCCCTTTCTTGTGTTGGCATCCAGATCCTGGCCAGACTTCCCTTTCCAGATGCTCTACTGTTCCTCTTGGCCCACATTCTTCCTGATGATCTCCCACCCTGTGGGGTATTTCCCTGATTTGGTACAGATTAGTAAAACCACATTTCCCAATAGCTCACACTTCTTCACTCTTCCCCAGGCCATAAACTTGCATTGCCACCGGGCTCTATTATGTCTGTTGTGCAAATCACATTGCTAAAGTTGGCAATAACAGAGCAGAAGCCACATCTATACCCTGAAAATTCTGTATGCACCACCTGGGTGAGGACCAGACCCCACATCCCGCAGTCTGAGTCCCAGCACAGGCTGACTATCAGCCCACAATTTACTGACAGGGACTGTAAAGTTTTTGCTGAGAGCCTCCAGGCTGGCCAGTGGGAAGCAGCTCTGCATGCAGTGAGTTGTACCTACACTCTGTCTTGGTAAGTGAAAGGCAGAAATGACTCTGATTTGATCCTGCTCACAGCGTTCCCTCTGGGTCAATGGATATCAGGATTTGCTTTGTTGAGCACCAGGGAAGAAAGCCTGAACCTTGAAAATTACCTTTATATAGATGTATAAAACCAGAAATACACAGACATAGACACATGCACGTTCAGTTGTTTTCCTTGCAAACTTTAAAGTCATCACAACACTTTTAATATGTCAAATTCAAAGGGCAAAAGTTTGCTGTTGTTTTATTTTTATTTCCTCTTATCTGATTTTGTATTTCCAGCATGTTACAAATCACAGGCTTACACCAGGATGTAAGCCATAAAAGCATTGCCTCATTACACACACAAATGTTTGGGATTAAAATTATAGGCTAGTAGCATATATAAAAGGCGGATTATAATTAGTAACTAGACACTTGGGTGATGAATCACAGCAGAGTATTATATACCACCAGCATTGCGCTACGTTGCAGGTCAGAAGTTAATGATCCAAGCAACGCCATTCAGCACAAGCCCTGCAGGACCAGATGCCTGTGCTCACGTCTCAGAGCTAACGGGTGACATTGCTTCTTGTGCTTTCCCCAGAACTGAAGGTAGGGCTTGTGACGGGTGCTATCAGACCACTCCAGAGCATGGACACCAAGAAGGTTTATCTCTGGCTGCTGCATGTCAAGAGGGATGAAGTAGAGAGAAAGCCGGGTAGAAAGCTAGAAAAGAGTGAGTAGATAGCTATTAGAGTTGGAAATTTTTCAGTTGAAGAGGCTTTTGCAGAAAAATACCCTTCTTTTGAAACTGAAAGTTTCTATGGGGAAATACAAGCCTTCAGAGAACTTTTCTGCTGGGACAGAAGGGCAAGAGAGAGGAAGGTGGACAGGGAGACTTCCTAGCCTCACTGGAGCATCTACATGGTCTAAAATGGACAGTCCCATGACTGACTGTCTCTGAGGCTTCCGTCCGTACTGATTTAAAAAGACAAAAATGTGCAGCTTTCTCATTGCACAACTTGATGACAATGGGATTGAGCAACAGGAAGACCTTCCAGCACAGGGACTATCAGACTCATCCCCATGTGAGCCTTCTCCACTGAGTAGATTTAAACACTGACCAGTATCACTGTAAGCCTTGCAATATTGCTGTTGTTTTTAAGCATATTTCTCAGCCAACCGAACGTTTAAGAAGCTGCAAATTATGTTTAAATGCAGAGTTCCCTGTTTGCATGCAAGCTGCTCCCAACACTCAGTCTACATTTAAAAGCGTAGCATACATAGTCATGTATATATATAGTCATATGTGTGCTCATGAGACACACACACACACATACCAGTGAACATTACAATTGCAAAAACACCCTGCATCTCATCTGTCAGTAATTCTACCCTCCAGGGAGACATATGTGCTGACAGTGAGACGATTATGAAGGTGATTGAGCTTTGAAACGTATTGTTGCTCTCTTCAATAGTGCTGATTGGCAGTGGTGATTAAATGACTCAAGCAAGAAGTGGTATTCAGAGGCTGACCAGGCAGATCATGGGTGCAATCAGCTTAAGCATCTGAGAATACGTGCTGTTTGCTTCTTGAACAGCTCTGTAATTCAGAGGGAGGATGGTTGGCAGTCACTCACTGCTGTGGAGCCAGGCAAGGATACACATCCCGTGTGGTTAGGATGGGAGCAGGGGTTCAGCTCTTTCTCCATCTTTTTTAACTTACCCCATCTGGTGGTTTCACGGGAAAATCCAGGTGATTTTCTGTGTTCTACTTCCTGAACATTAAACCTTAGAAGGCCACAGTCCAAACAGCACTTCATGGTAATTTCATCTCCTGAAAGAGCCGAGCCTCAGGGCTCCCGCTTCTTTTTTGCAGCTCAGTCACTGATTCACCTTGGATTTTCTTCCAAGTCACTCTCTGGTTATTAACAGTGCTGGAAGTGCCCACTTGCTAGGGAGAAAAGAGGGGTATTGGCAAAAAAATGAAAAGATGCCCACCTAAGCACTATATGATCCATAGGATCATACACTCACATTGCAAATACACTTAATTTAAAATGCTCTGCTGGGTTATACCTGGTGGCATCTGAACCCTCTCTACTGACCTGGAAAAAGTTCTGACCTAAGGAAACCACTTTCCTGATCCTGCATGGCAACTCCTACCTCCATCAGCAAATGTTTACTGAGCTATAGAAAATATCAAAATATAAGGGTGAAAACAGAGTATTAATGCACAACATGATACTCTAAGGAACAGCCATCAAAATAGACTTCTACTTTAGAGCAGGCTGTCAAATGACCAGCAGGTTTACTGTAACATGCATCAGATTTCCCTTTTGCAGGTTTTGATTATTGAATATCCTCATAAGGCAGAAAACAGATTAATTATTTTAATAATTGCTGACTGTAATTATATCATCACAGCCTCAACTCTTCCCTCAGATATGATATATCCACCAGAGCAAACTACCCAGAGCAAAGGTGATTCAGTCCTGGTTCCCAGCGGAGGGTGCTGCTTGTATGTCTATCAGCACAGCCACAACCGTCCTCATCCCTTTGTAAGGTCATGTCCCATCATCTGGAGTGATGGGAGAGAAATACCTTCCTCTCCTGAGTCATGGGTCCGGATCTCTTCTATGACAGAGGTCTTCCTCAGGAACCTGCAGACTAAAAACCTGCTCTACATTTTCTTACTACTTTAATGAAATTTCACTGCAAGAGGGAAGGGAGGTCAGCCAACGTGAGTGAGGTTAAGGAAGGATTTGGAACTGTTGGCATGCAAGCAGCAGGTATTTAGGATGGATAGTATGACCTACACAGGGCAGCACAAGCTCGGTGCTGCTCCCATGCCCGCCTCACTTGGCACCCTCTCCTGACATGCTTGACAGCACAAGTGCTGGGAGGAGGCAGTGGAGAAAGGACAGGCTGAGAAGTGGGAGCCTCACAGAGGACTGTAAACTCTCTAGCTCCTGCTGCGTGCTCCCAGAACTCCCAGAACCCATTACCAATGAGTTCCTCTTTATTTCTTTTCCTAATGTTCATTTCACAAATTGCAGAAGTAATGTCTTTCAGTATTAAAATTCAATTAATGATTTCACCATAATGAAATTAATAATTAACTGGAAAGACATTTGGACCCTTTGTTGAACAAAACTTGCTAATTTTATGATGCATTAGGACTGTCTGGGCTGGTCTCTCTCTGAAACAGCTATCCCACAGCTGGCAGCGAGCCAGGGGCCGCAGAAAATGTGTCTTTTTTTCCTGTCAGAGCCTATCTGACAGGCCTCTACAGTGCAATAGCGGCTCTGCTCACAGGCACCATTAGCTCCTGGTTTCTGGATTCTGACAAAGACAGGAGAACAAAAGAAAAAGGTAAACACATATGTGGAGGAGGCAATGGCCTCAACTCACCAGCTCCCCACCAACTACGTGCCATTTGCGAGATGCCCAGACAAAAGTGTTTTAAAAGGAATTTAGAGGGCACAAGTGGTTTGACATCTCCCTCAGAGGAGGACCTCTCTCCAGTAGACCAATGCAACAGAACTCAGCAGCTGCCAGGCAGGACTGAGGTGTAAAAGAATGAGCAACCTGCACAGCAGTGTCCTGTGCCCACAACTCTGGTCCCCATAGCCCCAGGCCAGTTCTCCTCCTTTGCACCAAGCCCATGTCATTGCCATGGGGACAGCAAATAACCACAGTGCAATGAACCCCTTGAACTGACCCACCTGCACTGCACACAGGACTAGCAGATTCTTTGGAACTTGAATGTTTTGTGTGCTGCAAGCACACAAGTTACAGAGGCTTGAACTTGGAAACCCTGCATGGAAACTCAAATCCACTGATTAGAGGCAGATTTTGGCAAACCCCACCACAACTTGAGGCACAGGTCCTCTGCCACATCACTGTAGTCAGTCTGCAATGGAGCCAGCACTGTTCTTTGGTACTGAAGCATCTTAAACTAAGACTTTAGCTTTCCCTTGAAGCCAACTGAATTAATCAATTCCTCCTTGGCACTGAAATAAAGCTTGCTTTCTGCTAGGTGGGTCAGAAATGTGCAATCTATTTCAGCTGTTCTGTTCCCGTGAATTCTATTACAATATGTTGCAAAGGGGAAGATTACAGAGAAGGCAGAGCCAGTGGCATGCCTTGCTTTATGAGGGGGAAAAAAACACACACACAATTTATTTTTCATTGCTTTATGATGAATATGAATTCAATTACATGCAGAGGAGAACTGCGGTAGTCAGTCAGAATTATACTCAGCTAGTAGCAAATATAATGGCTTTTAACAAGGAGAGCTTATCATCAAGGTTCAGACAAGCTTGAGTCCGTGTTGCACCTGATGAACCTGCACAAGGAGACAATGACTATCACAGCTGAGAATTAATCTCTCATCTCCACAGCTGGAGGAGGGAGGGGGAAGCAGGGTGTTAGTGGAGCCCTCTGGTCATTGCCAGTCACCCAACCACATATGTCAGGACAGCAGCCATGGGCACCAGGGAGAAGAGGGATGATCCATCGAAACATGCAACATGCACATGCAACAAAAACAAGACAGAAACATGTTTCCCTTCTTGTTTCTGTCATTATTCCCACCAGATAAAATGCATCTCTCCTGTCCCTGGGAAACATTTCCAACAGCCTGGCTAAGCTTTGCCCACAAAGCTCACAAGCTTAAAGGCCATGTGTGCAGAAACCAGCTCACCTTCTGCCTTGACTCAGCCAGACATCTGGGAAGTACCTGTACAAATGGCAGCAGAGCACCCAAGCACCACAGCGCACGGGTGCGTATATATGTGTGCATGAAATATATGTGTCTGTGCCTTTTCACTTATAAGGCTCTAGTCACTCTGAAACAATGACCACCCATGCAGAAGCTATGAGAAGGCCTTTTAAGCCTCTTTTAGTCCTTCTAATTGAGCAGAAAGCCACAATCATTAGCGCATCTGTGCTTGGCACAAAGTGCCTCTTAGCACAGCTCCACTGGAGGAAGGAGCAGCCTGCCTTGGGGAGGGCAGTGAGACTCCTGCAACCCCGGGAGTCTCCCCACAAACCCTGGTGCCCTCAGGACAGCCCTGTGATGCTTCATGGCCCCCAAGCCCTGGCCCCTGTGTCCTGCCCCCCCAGAAGCAGCAGTGCTCTGGCAGCAGGTGCGTTTCCCCAGCTGCCACAGCAGCAGCAAGAGAAATCCTCAACAAATGGGAGGGGCAGACAATTGCCACATACTGTGTGTTACTCACGCACAGTGCAACTCTGCTGGGGCGTCACTGATGTTTGTGCAACATCCATATGTCCAGGTTTCCTTTCTTCAAGGTAGCTCTCAAGTTTCTTAGGGTGCTTAGCAACTCAGAATCAGAAAATGGTAATGCAACATGCCAAGCAACCACCTCCAGCCCTCCTCTGGGATTATACATCTTAAATTATCGCTTAATAAAACTGTCCTAAGCAACAAGTCCATCTAACCTGACATTGCTCGAAGCTCTGAAACCCCAACAGTGTGAGCAAACACACACATAAGCGTGTGCTACCTGTCAACGCTGCCTTTGAGCCAGACATGCCAGCCAGGCAAAGTGCAGAAGCTGGGGGGCAAGCAGCAGGGCTCAGGCAGCAGTAAACCAGGTGAGGCTGGAAAGAGATGTCATGTATTTTGAGATCCAGATATTAAAGCCCAGTTCTGGAGCAGCAGACGTGACACGCTGTGCTTCCCAAAGGAGGCTGGTGGAGACAAACTGCAGGAGAAGTTGGTCTGCCTTCCGCTCTGCATACCCTGTTTCAAAAGCAAAATGCTGTTTTGGAGCAGCTGTCTGGAAAGGGATGCTCAAATCTTGCCCAATAACAAACATTTTGAATTTCCTCACTATTTTTCATCAAAGCAGTTATGTCCATTTGTGGGTTAAGCTTTACGTCTTCTCCAGCATGGAAGGTGAGTGTTGCTACTCTTTAGAGACAGGAGAAATAAGACACAGGGCATCACATTTCTTGGCCAAACTTAGGAATCAAGACAGATTCCTAAGACATGTGTGCTCCTTCGTCTCCATGTATTTGCTCCTTCTCACCAGCCGAGATGCAGCATCAGGGCTCTGAAACACAGTGACTGTTCTCTTACCTGCTGCCTGGAAAGTATTTATTCAGTGCTGGAGACACCATCAAGCTTTTGTCCAAACTGCTGTCATTAATGGACTTCTGCTGGCAAGCAGAGAGGACCCGTGTTTAATGCCTCATTCAAAGCACGGTGCTGACACCCCAGCGGAGCTGCCCGTCTGCCTGGGCATGGGACGGTGCAGTGACAGCCCAGCACCGGCCGAGTCCCACCGCCCTGCGAAACCCTCTGCTGCCCCACCTCAGTGCACCTGCCACCTTGGCTCTGTGGTCATAGAGCAAGAGATGGGCCCAGCATTTAAGGAAAGAGAAGGTGTTTAATCTCATTTCCATCCAGGTGAGGCTGCCTGGCTGATGACCCCACCCCAGCCCTGAGCCTCTCCTTTCCTGAGCCCACGCCGCAGCGGCATAAGCGGAGCTGAGCTCTGCCGTGAACGCAGAGACGGCACCGGCAGCCGGCTCCAGGTCTGGAATCAGACTGCATCATTAGACAAAATCTACAGGCTTGAATTCTGCCATCTGCTCACCAGGCTTGATTGAAAGTGTAGGAATTACATTAAATTACCTGATTATGTGAAGGCTGACAAATGATAGTAGATATTATAGCCAAGGCTGAACAAGAGCTTGGCCATTCCTGTCTCTGCTGGAGGAGTGGGAGTTTTGCCCTGGTAATAACAAGCATTGCAAGTTTCTTCTCTTTAGAGCTTTTTTTTTTTTTAATCTGAGGTCGGAGAAGAAAACATACAAATTGCACATAGTAAGTGGAACACAGAGAAAAAGAGCCAGATGTACTCACAGATGTTACAATACAACCAAAGGTGCTTCTTTATTTTCTCTTCTCCTAGAATAAGCCATATACATCTAATGAATAATGCAAGAGATTTCCTCTATAGAATTAATAGCACTCAGTCCTTCTTGACTTGCCTTTAATCACACTCAGCACCCAGTGGGCCTGGGAGGGAAAGTCCGCATTACTCATTTACTCAGGCAAACGCAGTGGTTGTCAGCCATCCCAATCCTTTACAGCTTTAACACCGCAGTTTGGGGAACAAAATCAGAATCTGTGGGCAGCCCTATGAGCTTCACTCCTCACCAGGGGCAAAGTTTGGATTAAAGTCAATTGACATTTCACATTTCACTTGAACACAACCAGTGTTTACAAATGATGTGTGTGGGAGAAGCCTTTGCTTAATTAGATGGACTCATTTGGCTTAATTCATGTACAGTGATGCGTCAGATATATATTTATGCAAATTCATGGAGATCCAGAGGATTTCACTCACTTAAAGAAGGTAGCTTAGAGGTAGATCTGACTATCAGTCTATAAGACATACACAGACCATTTAATCTGAGTCCGTTAGACACCTATTATTAGTTGTGCACATGGTATGGTTTCAAGTATCTGTGCGAGCCTACAGCTACAAAAGTATCTGTGAAGCTTTGCAAATTAGGGGATGAAGAGAGAAAAGGAGTTCAGATATGGCTGAATCTGAAAATTATTCAGGATTTGCAAAAAAGGGTTTGTAAGTGGTCTCTCCTGATCTGACGGGGCCAGTTCAGACCAGAAGACAGCGAAGTATAGCACAGTGGGAGTTTTGCCTAAAGAAAATCAATTGTGAGTCATAGGCAAGTGTTGTTAGAGTATATTGTAAACTGCAGTTCCCATCCATCAGAAAATCTGATTACCTTAATGTGTTTTGTTTAGACACATTTCTACATACATAAATCAAAAAGTTTTGCTTTGCCTTGTTGGACGGTTATGGCAGCCAAGCAGCTTACCTCCACCGCCGGGGCTTCCAACCCAAACGGCAGCTCCCAGCTCTCCTGTGGAGCGGACGTGGAGGGATGCCTGGCTGCCCGTCCCTCTGTCCTGCCCGGCCAGACCAAGCCCAGGGAGGCACACGAGCCACCCCGCTCTCCGGGCAGCAGGAGGATGGCACACAGCATCTGAACTACAGCTCCTGCAGAGCACTGAACCAGCTCTGGCAAACACAAAGAAATGTCGAATTAACTGAAAATGACATGTTTTGATTTGGCTTAATATGCCAAGATAGTTTGAACTGGATCCACTAGACTGGAATGATATGTTTCATTCAAATCTTCTTGAGGAAAGAGAAAAGTCTATGCACTGATTTGATTTAAGATCAATTTTTTTCCATGGTAAAATTGATCTCTTTACAGAAACTGCGTTATCCATATACACAAACACTTAAGAACCATTAATTACCACATGTCGGTGAGTTTGCTAACAGACTTCTTGTGATCTATAGGACCTGATTCTCATTTATGGTAAAGTCATCTTACATCCTCTTACTCCCTGCTACCCAGAGCCATAAAATGGGTGTTTGGAGAAATATTAAGACCCTCAGCCAGAACACGTTTCTGTCTGCAAACTGTGGCAGGTAGACACAAGAACAGCCTTAGGCAAAGGACAGTTTCCATGAGGCTGTGCTGCTGGGTCTGATGGCACTGCAAGGTACTGAGAGAGACCGGGCTGCAGATGTGAGCAGGTTTGGGCCCACCATGTGATAACATGAATTGTAAACAAGCTACAGCTACATCTGATTATCCTTGCTCGAGCCCTGTGGATCCCTCCCTTTTTCTTATTTCCCTTCCAGATGTCAACAAGAACTTCAGGAAAAAAATGTCAAAGTTGGAGAAAGGTGCAAAGGAGATCTTAAGTATCTCTTGAGAAAAGATAAATAAAATTTCCCACTCCCATGATGACCCTTATATTTTTCGACTGGCCTTTATGGGGAAGCAGTAAAAAAGATTCCCAATGCCTCATAGTGACATATATTCCCACTGAGGAACAAAGTTTGAATCAATTTCTGAATTTTAATATTATTGAGAGGAGGGATTATCACATTATTAGAATAACTGTGTGTGAAAGGAAATTGATTTCTAGTCTGCTAATCACTTATTTTACATTCTTCATAAGCATATTACAAAAACACATATTATAGAGAAATAAATAGTTCCAAGGACTCTCCTTGTTTACTCTCCCCACAGCATTCTTTGGACTTGCTTAATTTCATAGCCCAAGGCTGCACTGGGGTTTAGGTGAATTTTATATTGTGCCTGTTTAAGATGACAAGCCATCAAAAAGTTGCTGTTGCTTCCTACCAGTGCGGGGTGCCCTACCAGCAATGGCTCCCAGTGCTCTCCCTATTGAAAGTTCTCCCCTGCTTTTTAATAAGCACTTTAATTCTGTCTGCATCTGTAGCATTCAGGTGTTTCCATATCCAGCCTGTATTTACCTTTGCAGCAAGCTGCTGCTTTCTCTTCTGGCTTATGGATGCTTCAGAAAGTCTCCCTAGTGCTCCTCATTCTGAATTATCTGGGACAAGAGCTGAACTTCTGAAATAGGCAAGTAGAAAAATGATCAAATGAACAAAATGAGCCAGAATGAGTGGATATTCACGGGACATTGAAAGGCAGCAACAGTGACTGTGAAATAGGTCAAGCTGGTTAAAGTGTGCTGCCTCACCTGCCTCCCGTCCCACAAGGTCCCTCGAGGTCCCCTGTGTTGGGCAGGGGGACGACATGTTTGGACTGCTCAAAGTTATCCACAGCTGTGATTTCCAGGCACCACAGTAAGGCAAATAATAAAAAACCCCAACAACTGGATGAGTCATTGTCCTGGTTCAGCTAGGATGGGGTTAAGTTTCCCCAGCAGAGAGGGGGAAGGGATCTCCAGCCAGGTTATTCATACCATGCTGGCGTCAGGTCCGGTGCGGCACGGCAGCGCGGGAAGTTTTTCCTTTGTGGCTTTGGTGGCGGGAAAGCAGGCGCGGGCTGGCTGTGTCCATTGCGGTATTTCTCTGTATGTCTTTTGTCTTCTTCACTGTTATTATTGTTTGTTGTTGTTATCATTGCTACTGTTGTTGTTCAGATTGTTATTTATCACACTGTTGTATTAAATTTCTTGTTATTTCAACCCGGGGTTGAAACCTGACCGGCTGAGGGTGGGGAAGGGGCAACGGCAGCATGGTCTCTGGTCCCGGCAGGGCTTAAACCAGCACAGACATCCCTAACATGGTTATCTTAGCTGGTGGGTTTTGTCTATATGGATCAGTCAACTACTCAGACATGTGCGGACACTTATTTCCTCTACTCACAAGGGGAAACAGAGGCATAGACTGATTAAATAACATGTTTAAAGTCATAGTGACAGCAAATATGTTTCATGCTCAAATATGGATGGCAGCTGTTGAGCTTAGCTGTTTCTGGGAGAAAACCTTTGTCTAAAGTCACTGGTTCATATTAAAACAATTTCTTGCTCATTGAACAAAGCTTCTTATCCTTAACACCCTGGGCAGAGAATCTCAGGGCCAAAATTTCTGGTGAAAGTTTAGAACTGGAAATTCATGTTCCATTTATTGTTAAATATATTTCAGATAAGGAAAGTGGTGAACACCGGAAGATGATCTTTATTTCCTGGCTTTTAAAGCAGTCCAGGGAAGCATTTTGTGGTAAATACCCACCTACCAAGCCTGGTACAGTCCACTGACTGTGATCTGCTGCTGTTGTTTCGCAGGGGCACCAGTGATACAGGCAGGAGCAGTCTGAGGAATATCAAGAAGAATTACAGAGCCCTGGGAGCCATGTTAAGGACTCCGGATCACAGATAGTTTTTTCATTAATCCTCCTGGTGAAAGGGAATGGGTTTAAAAGAGCCAGTTGAATCTGGCAAATCAAAAAATGGTTACAGGACTAGTGCCACAGCCAGGGATTTGGTTACTTAGAGCATGAGACTCGCTTGAGAAACCTGGTCTACCGGGAGCTGATGGGGTAAATCTGTCAGAGAAGGGGAAGAGCACCTTTGGCCATAGGCTTGCCAGGCTGGTGAAGTGGGCTTAAAACTAAAGCTGCTGGGCCAGGGAAACCTCAACCCATCCCACTCCTACCAGTCTGATGCCAGCACCAGCAATAGATGCCCAGAGCCTGAAGGGATCACAGGTCAGCAGGAGAGCACCTGGAGGGCAGCACAAAGGAATTCCAGCCACTCCAGCCAGTAAGTCAGGTTCATCAGGGCCTCTATGCAAATGCACATAGCGTGGGGAATAAACAGGACGAGCTGGAGATGTTCACACGCCTGCAGGGCTACCATCTTCTTGGCATCACGGAGATGTGGTGGGATGGCTCCTATGGCTGGAGTGTGGGGATGGAAGGACACAGGCTCTTTAGCAAGGACAGGCAGGGGAGATGAGGAGGGGGGTCACCTCTATGTCAGTGACCAGCTGGAGTGCAGGGACCTCTGCTTGGGGATGGATGAGGACCTGACTGAGAGCTTATGGGTCAGGATTAAAGGGAGGGCAGGGAGAGATGTTATAGTGGGCTCTGCTAGAGGCCACCTGACCAGGAAGATCGAGTGGATGAGGCTCTCGATAGACCCAGAGGAGCAGCCTCACATTCACAAGCCCAGGTCCTCATGGGGAACTTCAGCCACCCCAATATCTGTTGGGGGGACAACACAGGGAGGCACAAGCAATCCAGGAGGTTCCTAGAATTAGTTGATGATAAATTCCTTCTTCAAATGATAGAGGAGCCAATGAGGAGAGGTGCAATGTTGGACCTTGTTCTCATCAACCAGTAAGGACTGGTGGGAAGTGTGAATCTCAAGGGTAGCCTTGGCTGCAGTGACCATGGAACAGTGGAGTTCAAGATCCTTAGGGAAACCCAGGCTTTGAGCAACCTGGTCTAGTGAAAGGTGTCCCTGCCCATGGCAGCGAGGTTGGAACTAGATGATTTTTAAGGTCCCTTCCAACACAAACCATCTTATAATTCTATGATTCTATGACATAGGAGACTTCCTGACTTCAATGTGTATTCACTAACATTTTCATGTATTATTATTCTATCTTTGCACTTGTTGCTCTGGGACTTTCTTCAAAGCCATCTAACATTTCACCTAACAGAGATTTTAAAAAGCATTTTATTTAGATACTTCCCAAATACCTTTGAGCCACAACTTTGAAACATCTTTGTCTGTCATTACTTGAAAAGCCAAAGCATGCAGCTATTTAGGACTTCTTTTTCCTCCACGTTGATTCATCTGCAAATCATTCAGCCACCTGCATTATTGGAAGCAAAAGGGCATTCACAAACAGAATGGAAATCATTCCCAATTCAGTGGTGATCTAAGATTTTTCCAAAAGGTATAGCTATAGGAATTTAGGGTTGGAAAAGGCCCTCCTGGGTCATCTTTACCAGTGCCTGTGATTGGAAGGACCACAGTGTGTCATCCTCCTTCTGAGGTTACCAAAGCCTGCAGTTTCAACCTCACTTCAGGAAATGTGCTCCTTTTTCTAGCGGGCTGTGCCCTGAATGTCACTTCTTTGAGCTGTGCTCTATGTACACCATGGTCCAAGGCAGAGACTTTTGCAAGGCATAAAGATCCATTCATTTGGCAGGAAGACCCAGGGACCTCAGGCATAGCCGCTTCCCCAGGCTTTCAAGGACTTGAAGTCAGATTTGCCCACAGACCTTCTGCCTAACCTTGAACAAACAGCATCTGCTCTAAAGCAAAAGATCACATCTGAGGCTTGGCCAGAGGCCAAGTTTACAGACAGCTGGTGCTCTTCACTTGGTGGAGGATTTGGATGCTCACCCTGGTGGCAGTTCAGCTCTGCTATCTGCAGGGCAGGCTGTGAGTATAAGGTAGATGGGCCACTGGGCTGTGCCTGTCCCCTTCATATCTGCTTTGTAAGAGCCACCTGGTGACTGAGGTTGGGGAGATAAAATGGTCCAAATATCTTAAAAGGATCTTGTTACCTTCCACTGCAGCAGATGGGATTTGCAGTGCAGCCTGCCCATAAGGGCAACACGGATGTGCAGATTTGAGTTTTGGGATGCTGCAGGCTGCTGTTCCCAGGATAACCAAGCCAAGCTAAGTGTTAACATAGCTCCTGTACTTCAATTTATGCCTGCAAAATGAATGCTATTCTCATGGGCTTCAGTAAGGTTGTAACATGCTTAAATACTTCATTAATGAGGGCTCTGTAAGTACCACAGAGACGAACAAGATTTTAGAGGGGCATAAGCCTTTGTGCTTTCCCCTTCTCCACAGGGGAGAATTTCAACCCACTGTCCAATTTACAAATGCTAACAGAAAATTTTGCACATGGAGATGGATTTGCTAGCAAGTTTGTGCCTCCATCTAATTGTTTTTAAACTTTGCATCTTGGGAAGAATTAGCAATCATGCTGTTCTTACAGTCTTCAGATTTAAAAAAAAAATTTCTTCCCATAATATCCCATTTGTTTCTATTGCTTTCAGGGGAGCACAGCCAAGTCATCCTCTGACTAAGACCTGTTAATTCACAGAGCACATCAATCTACTGGACAAAGAATTTTTAGTCTGTTGTAGATGTTAAGACAAACTTCCATAGTGGGGAAAATTATACCAGGAATAAATGTAAATCTTGTTAACATGATTATTTGTGTTCTTTTTAACTATACACACAAAGATAGAATAATTTTCTTAGAGCTTTTCTGAAGAGAGGAGAAATGAAAAGGTGAGAATAGGAGAATGTCCAACTAAAACTACTGAGGCCAGGTATTTTCTTGGAGCCATTCCTTCAAGCCTTGCCAGCACTGGTTCAGGAACACCAGGGAAGTTGAGACACAATAGGAGCTTTTACCAGCCTTCCTGATTGGATCCTACTATAGCTTTAAAACATTTTAAGGTTTATTTAACTAATAGTGATAGATAACCACTGCCAAAGGCCACAACGTCATCCAGGATATGCCACCACCACCCACTTTGACATGAACACTCCCTTGGCTTCTGCTTTAAAGTCTGCTTTAATGTGACCTTAAATGTGAAAGACATTATATGATGGTTGCAGAAAAATTCTGAGCTATTTACATTGTTGTGCTTAAAACTAACATTAGCTTTGTTTTTAAAGTGTTCTTAAATCCTCCTACTCAGGGAAAGAGGATAAAAATATCCCACCACACCTGCTTAATGTAGCCACTTGTAACAGCCGCTGCTTTTTGAGGATAGGCATTTCAAGGTGCTGTCCCCTAAACTGCTTTTTCTGAGTGTTTGACAGGTTAAATATTTTAGGATCTAGGCAATGTGCACCAAATCAGAGAAAAGGCCAAGAACTCAAGGCATCTGTGTCCAGTGGAAGTGTGGTTTCTATCAGAGCCCCACTCACTGCAGTACTGTAACATCCATCCCTTTACTTTGGCTTCCACAGAAGTATCTGAACTCATTTCCTTCAAGGGATCCTGGTTCCCTTTCCATTGATCTATTGTAGTCTTGTAACCTCAAGCAGGGTCCCAAAAATAGAAACACTACCCTAACATCTGTGCCCTTCTAATGTCAATAAAAGTAAGGCATGAAATGCTTTAAAACAGACTCTCATTCTGTGGTATAGGGAGGATCGCCCCTCTGGTCAAAAGTCACTGCAGATGTTCGGTTTTATCCCCTTTGGCCATTGGCAGTGGCAGATTCAGAGCTTCTACAAAGCACTAAGGCTCTGCACCAGCTCTTAGCTCTGGGAAATCCTGACTGTCTGCTCTCATTCATTCTCTTGAAGCAATCTTTAATCTTCCCAACATTCCCTTCAGGCTCTTTGTTCCAAGGCCACAGCTAGAAGAATGTCTTCACACAGCCTCAAATTCCAGAAGTGCAATGCAACCTCAAGGCATAGAGTGAAAAAGTGAATGTGAAATTTTTGTGGTTTGGGTTTTTTTTTTAAAAAACAAACAAACAAACAAAAAAAACCTGAACACAAAACCCTCTACCATTAAAGTGATTGCCAGCTTCCCACCCATCAAGAGAATCTGTTCATTTCTTTGAACATCATAGTTAAGAACTCCTGTGCTTCCACCTCTCCTCATTTTTTCCCTCAACAAGCTTCCTTGTTGCAACAGAAGCACCAGCCATGGACTCACTGAATCTCTGGGTTTGCAATGGGTCATATAATCTCTATGATAGCTGGCACTCCCCATCCACTTTGCCTGCCTTGGGCCTGCAGATTGGTATGACTGACTCACACACTGGATTTCCCATGATAGACTTTATAGCCATTGTTTCCAAAGGATCTCCAGGTGCCTTTGACTGACTGAAGCTCGGATGGCCATGAGCAAAGGGCACCCAGAGCCCTGGCTGCTCCTGTGGTTCTCTGACCCTGAGAATCGCATCTGCAATGAAAGGGAGAGAGGTCATGAGGTCCAAGAGTTTGACTACCAGAAAGCACTTAAACACACATTGCACACACTTCCCTGAGTAAGTCTCTTCCTTTTCTGACAGACCCAGCTTTAGCACACCCAAGGCAGACATGTGATATGGAAAGATGTACCTTATTTTTAAGTTGAGGAAAGGCAAAGAATACAGTCAAGAGGTATGTGAAAGTAGAGGAGAAGAACATGGAGACATTTTCAAGCTGGCTGATCTCCTGGTGAAGGACAAGCCTGAAACAGAACCAAAGCTGCTAACCAGCCCTTTGGAGTCATCTGAGGTGATACAGAATCAACAGAGATTTTATTACTCACAAATCTCTCCAGATGCCTTAAATAATTCAGAGCAAACACTGGGACATAAAGACCAGGAGTCCCATTATGAGGCACATGGTATTGGTTTTGTTCATTAGGGTGAGTCACATAAAGCACACTATTACATAAAGTGGGACGTCTCATTAATTACATCAGTCTGGGGGCTATAATGTACCAGTGCCTGACAGAGCTCTGGGAGACTCAGTCCCTGTCCTCGTTGTTCCAGAAAGTCCCACAGCGTCTCTCTGCAGAACATCACCCATCACTCCTACCCCAGCTGTCGCTCGGGGTCTGGCTCCCAGCACCCTTGCTATGACTCTGCCCGTGGGTGCCAGCATGCATTTCTCCAACAATGTCACCTCTCCTATGAACTGTGCCCCGAGGACAGGAGTCCCATGTGCTTGTCCCACGCAAACAGGGCACAGCTCCAGCCAGGTCCCAGCTCTGACACCAGCGAGGGAAAACTCATCCCTGAGCTGAGCTCCTGCCACTGCCATCAACTCTGAGAATGCAATGGAGACTAAAGGAGGAGCGTTTATCACTGTTGTGTTTGGAACAACAAGGCAGCGCTGCACCGTGGCTTTCAGAGCGAGGGGAACTGAAGCATTTCAACAGCAGCTGCCAGTGTTTGCCCATACAGGCAGGTGGTAGCTGTGCTTGCCAGCTGGAAGGGAGACCCTGGGACCCTGCATTTCCACGCCATACGCCTGCAGACATTCACCAGGGCCAGCCCTGCTTGCATGGACAATAGCACAAAGGGGTGCCATCGACTTCAGTCCTGCCACCTGCAGGTACCAAAATGAGGGGAGCCTGAATTTAATGAAAAAAAATAGAGGGTTGGCTTTCCCTCACTACACATATATAGCAGTGCATGAGGGAAGCACCCAGGTTCCTAGGGCCTGAGTCGTTTCTGTAGAGACAGGAGAGAGACCCTCCCTGGGGATGTATCAGCAGTAGCTGGGGAGCTGTAGGCAGGAAACCCATCCCATCTGTGCAGCCTCTGCCCACTTTTGGAGCTCAGCAATGCAGCTTCCTCCTACCTCTTCACAAAAAAGAGTTCTTACAGGAGACATACCCAACTTCACTTCTCCCCAAACTCAGTCTTCAAAAACCTACATCATTCTGTGGAAGCCCAATGCACCCTCAGGGTCGTGGGGTGGACTCAATAACTCTCCAGGCCCCCTGCAACCTTGTTGTTACTGTCCAGCTAGAACTGTGTTCAGTGATGGATGCTCGTACTCTGCAGTGATGTGAGACAAAGATCAGAGACATGAATGGGAATTAGATTTCACTGCTTGGCATAGAAGTAGATCATACAAGTAAGTCAAGGGAGTATCAAGTTCTGCACTAACATAACCTTTCTGAATAGCATTCACACCGTGCTTGATTATATCAGACTCCACACTATGGAGATTACCGAAATATTGTTCCCAGAATAGTGTTGGTTGCCTGTACAGAATCTATGGAATTTACTGGTGGGGACAAGGGAAAAGGTCAGGGAACATCCTCGCATATTTTGCTCTCTAACAGCTAGTCCTTGTGACTGTATCAATATGCAGTAGCAATGACAGGGACAGATGATCTAGAACTCCCTTCATTATTAATATACGGTGAAAGATGAGGCAGCTATTGTGAAAAGTGTCTGTTTGCATGTTTAATATACGATGCTCTAACCTTAATGCACCGCTACTGATGATGCTGTATTAAAACACAGCTAACCTTTTAAGAAGTCCCACACTGAACAGAACAGAAAATATTTGCTGAGTTCAAATACTGCTAAATGTTCCAGTCTTGGAAATTGGACTGTTAAGATCAGGGAAATAAAGCAAATAAAAAACTGAACAGGAAGGTGGGGAGAGAAAATATAGTGACAAATGCCAATGGAAGTGAAGGAGAAGCAAAGAGAGAGGAAGTGGAGGTGTGAAGACAGAATTCAAGGTATGCCCAGACTCCACCAGCTCCCTTCTATCGGCCAAGTTAGGACATCAGCTCCCTCCATGGGACACCCAGACCGTGATACAGAGAGATGAAGTGCCGTACCTAACAATGTGGGAAGGTGCCTTCTTACTCTTCTTTGAGCCTCCATCTCTGTAAGGCACCATCTACTCATTCATGCCTTGCCTAAGGTGAGCAGTTCACGCCAGCACTTCAAATAGCAGATTCTTATCCTACCATTGCATGAAACAAACTCCATTCATAGCTCTAGTCTGGCTTCTGGAAGGGGCTTCCCTCCCTCATCTTGAGCTCAGCCTCATGACAACTAGAAAAAATAAGCAGCAGGGGAGCTGGAAGAAAGGTTAGGGTGGTGCAAGGACCAAGGGAGTCATTCTCCTCCATGAACCCTTGAACAGTCACATTGTGCCTGATCATGATGTAGTCTAAAGGAAGTGTGAATATGGTAGATCTCTGTAGCTACTAAATCCCAGAAATACTTTATCCTAAGCGATTTAACATGGAGTGACTGAGCAAGACATGCAGAACCTAGCCTTAATGCCTGCAGACAGCAAGGAGTCCAGGAGACATGGGTTTCTTCCTGTTATGTTAAGCTTAAATAGATTTATATGGTCTTTAGTTTACCTTGCCATGCAGGCACATTAGGCATGGATTTCTCTAAAGCCAGAACATCACAAGCTACCCAAACAACCCTGTCATTGCAATTTCACAATTTCTCTCTTTTGTGCATCTTTGAGCTCTGACTGCAGTAAAATTTCATCTTCTCAGCCCACTGCCATCTGGAGCAAGGTTCGGACTCAGTCACAAGCATAATGGGAAAGGATATTTCTGGAGAATGGTGGGAAGGTTAACGATGAGTGTGCTTAGAGCTGGTGATCTCTTTCTGTATCTTACTGTGACACTCCGGTCTCCACCATATGATCTGGAACCACTAAGAGAAAATTACTGGGAAGATAACAAGAGCTCTGGAATTTGACTGGAATTGGGCACTACAAAACCTCAGTCAGCAATTCAGGGAGAGTCTCCCCAAAGGATTTTCAATCTGAAATTATACCAATCCATCCAGGAGACTGGAGAGGGCCCTAGACCATCTGCAGAGCATCAGAAGGAGATTCTCAGCGGCTGCAGGGACTTCGCAACTCCCAAGCCTGGGCCAGCTCAGCTCTCAAGGGACAAAGGCAGATGGTGTTCAAATGGGTTAGTTCCAGGTTATGTTAAGCTTCACAGGGAACATCAAAACCTTAATTATCGTGGTTAAAAACGGACATCAGAAGATGCCTTGTAACCTCCTGCCACCAAGAGAACAGGTGGTATCCATTGCCTTGCACAGCTCAAGTAACACAACAGCTTTCCAAACTGCCCTCTGGTTATGGGCTGGATTGTCTGTGCTGGCTTCAGCAATGCATGGCACCTCCTTGCACCGCTTCAGCTCTCTGACCATCTTCCTTAGCCATCTCAGTGCACTTGCTCTTTCTGCCATGGCCCTGCCTTACAGGGCTACGTTCCTCCAACACTCCACAAGGCAGAGACCAGGAAGGAGAAAAGGAAGAGAAATGCTAATATCTTCACTAGTAGGTGTTACAAGCCCACATCGGACAGGCTGTTTACTTCTGCTGGGCTTACATGGAAGTGTTTGGATGCTTTTATACGACTTGACATCCACCCCTCAAATAATTGACCCTGCATCCCCCAAAAGGCCAGAGACAGACATATTATTCTCCGATGCTATTTCTAGCATTGTCCAGCAGACACCACAGGGAAGAAGAACAGCTGCAGCTCAGGCAGTTTTACAAGCTGTTACTGGCCTGGCTGTTCCAGGCAATGCCTGTCAGGTCTGAGTGAGCTGGACTCTGGTAATCGGGCAAAGCTGTTGTTTGTTAGCCCCTCGTGGTCTCTTGACTTTTCATCTTGATTAAAGACTATGCTGAATGATAGAATTAACAAGGCAGGAATCCTAATCCTTTCGCCGTTCCTGAAATCTAGTCGCCTGCACACGTGCTCATCCTTGGGGCTACCAATTAGTGGCACCAGCTGCTAGCCTGGATGCCAGGGCCAGGAGCTATTAGCGCACAGACCATTAGCTTTAAAAGGCATTTGGAACTTCTGAACATATTAGGGTTTGTGTGACTGACGTACGCTACAGCCATATGTGGCTCGCTGTCCTTTCTGTCAACCGTTTTTTCTCCAAAAATATGTTGGTTTATTAGAGTGATCTAGGTGAAGCATCTCATGAAAGTATCTTATCAAGAGGATTCAGTAGCTGTATTCAGTTAAATAGTTGTTACCCACTTTAACTAACTTCCTTGGCATCTTTCCTGTGAGTTAGGAATGGCAATGGGTTGTATGTAAGGTTGAATATCTGGACACTATTTTTAGCCCTGTCATTTGCCCAGTTAATGGTTCCAGGGAAGTCATTTCATTTCTTTATGCTTCAGCAACCCCATCTGTAAGATGGTAATGATGAGTCTGTACCATAGGGTTTTGAGATCTATGCTTGTAGAAAATACAATAAAACTTAGAATTACCATTACTGTCTAAAGCAAGGGTGGAGAGGAAGACCCATGGGCCTTTGCATATTTTGCAGCAGTACCTGCATGGGTTTTTTTGCAAATCCTGTCATGCCATGGCATCAGACATGGATCCTGCCTGCTGACCTTGACAATCACTGTTCCATGCTTGGCGCAGGTTAGAGTCGCTGGGGGCTGCTGTTGTTGCTGGGTCCCCAGGACCTGTGGTACCAGCAAGCTGTGCAGGTCATTCCCCAAGAAGATGACAGGAGATAATGACAGAGGGTGCTTTCATTATGCACTTTATGGACGATCAATCCATCAACACAGCAAGAGGGTTCAAGCCATTGAACCCTTACCCTGCCTTCACTTCCCTAGTCACAACCACAGCTCAGTGCTGTGTAAATCATGAGCTACTCACCCCTCTTTCCACCGTCACTTGGGTCAGCTAGCACATCTCCACTCTCCCTTTGATTGTCCCACTTCTCAGCCTTGTCTCAGCTGGTGTCCAGGAGGGATTCTGCCATGCAGGACCTCCTCTTTGTGAAAATTAATGGAGTTGGACTGAAGTTTACCTGAGCATACTGCTAGCACACCAGTTACATGTTATTCGAAGCCAGTGCAAGTGCCAGGAGGGAGAGCCAGACCACCAGACTGTTAGCTATGTGTCCTGTGACAGTGGGTCCTGGGCAAGCACAGATAGAGGAGACCACCTGGCCACCCAGCCATTAGCCCTGACCTACAGGGATGAGCCAGGTGGCAAACCAGAGCCTTAACTCTCAAAACCAAGTTAAAAGCCAAGATGTCTTACCAGCTTGTCTGAGCCTACTGCAATCTGGCTGCAGGGAGATCCTTCCATTTCTTTCCTAACTTTTTGTTTAAAGCAGAGCTGTCATGGAATTTGGAGTTCACATACAAGATTTCTTTGAAAATCTCTGAAAGGGACTTTATAATGTGAAGTACTGATGAAATTTCCAGGCCTTTCTCCTTCATATAACTGGCAAATACCAGCTTCAAAAAATATGTTAACATTATGCCCTTTACCTGGATTCTTGACATGCAAAGATTAAATCAGTGTCATTTTAAACTGGTCTTTTTTTCTCAGGTCTGGCAGATTTTTCAGGCTCAGGACAGTTCTTTTGTCATTTGAAATGACTCTTCCCTCACTAAGACACACATCCCTCTACTTACCCAGATGGTCTCCTCCTCCAAGTTAGAATAATGTATTTAAATTTATCCAATGGTTTTCATGACTCAGATTTCCCATAACTGGATGGTTTCTAGCCGTCCTCTTCTCCACCTGTTCAGACATCACAGCAACACTTTCGCTGGCTCACAACCTGCAACGCTGCAGTGGAGTGTGATTGCTGTTGGGTCAAGGAGAGGTTTTTAGGTGGTTCAGTCTATCATACAGCTATTCTAGAGCAGCTTCATGTTCACAAAGTAACCCATGGTCTACGGCTTGGTCCGTGGCAGTCCTGAAGAGAAACTTCGGCTTCTAGAAACTGCTTCAAAATTTTGTTTCTTCTGGGGAGGAAGGGTCTGTCTCGAAAGCAGTAATTTCACACTTATACTCCACACCAAATATCTATCCCCTGAATATTTCTCACCAAACTACATATCCAATCCAACAGAAAACTCATTCAGCAACCACAAACACAGCAACTTCACTGTCTACATAAACAGATAATTTTGTGGTTTGGACTACAGGATAGAAATGCAAATCCTTGCATACTGATGTTTCATCATCTGCCTGTATTGCTTCAAGACAAGAGGCAGGGATTTTAAATAGCATGTAAGTTATCAAAGCACCCCTCATTACTGCTGTTCATTGAGATCTGAGCTCCTGCACTACATAGATCCTTTTGAAAATGCCACTGGTGCCTTCCAACTCACAGGAGTCCTTCTGGAGCAAAGGTATTTTTGGAGAAAAGCATCCTAAATGATATTGACATTCAAGAAATCCTTTGAAATTGTTGGCAGGCATGAGTGGTGGCTCATCATAGCCTGGAGCAGCTGAAAGCCAGATGCAGGAAAAACAGGTGAGAAAGGATGATGTGAGATGACTAAACTCAGAGAGGGGAAGGGGTGGAAGGAACAGGGCAAGAACCTGGATACTGTGATTGGATAGGTTTCAAAACTGCTTGAGTAAACTGTTAGACTGGTTTTAAAATGTAGGTTGGAGTTTGAGAAGACAGAAGTGAACTGAACAACAGGATGTTGTCCTGCCACCATCTTCCGTAAGCTATTTCCAGTTACCATAGAAATTACAGGCCATTTGAAACCCTGCCCCAGCCCAGACCTACAAGGCACTGAACTCACAAAATTCAGGCAAAAACCCAGCACCAGAGAGGAACAAATGATAACTAACAAATTCTTGCTTCAGTAGCCCAACAACCCTGATGATATGGCACAGTTTACTGCAGTCAGAGTGGGCTGTATCAGATACTTTGCTAAATGTAGACAAGCCATAAAATGTCTAGAAACAGAAACCCAGATGAATGAGAGATGCTGCATGTTAGTAAAATAAGTCCCTTGCCATAAAAGACAAAACAGGAAGGGAAGATTAGCAAGGGCAAACAGGCAAGCAATTAATTACAGAGTAAATTAACTCTCCAACCATGTACATAATCAAACAAGAAACATTGTAAACATAAGCCAGTAATTTCAGTAGCAATATTTTGACAAAATTCCTATATATCATCCCCTGACTCAAGCAACAACTTTCTGCTTGAATGTGTGAAGCTGCCAGGGAGCACCGTCATACCAAAGTCCTCACATCAGGGCTCTGGTGGGAAGATGACCCCTGTCCCTAGGACCCTGGTGTCATTTGCCACAAAAGCCATGAGATAAATGAGGCAAAAAACTTCCCAGGGCTCAATGCTCCTCTCGTAAATTGTTCCTACTGTTTGAGACATCCGGGGATAGTTTTGTAGATCTGAATGTTCAGAAAGCTGTGAAAATCCACTAGAAATAAAATAGTGCTGTAAATAAATAAATAAATAATCCACCCCAGAAATTTTCAAGTTGGAAGAATAAAAATCAGTGGACACTGTTCACACTTCTTTTGTGCCTCAGTTCCTCAATTACAAAACAAGACACTGTAGAATGTGTCTGAGACATTGTTAAAAGTATAATTTAAAAATCCAGTCATGAGCAAAAACCACAGGTATCACAGAGAAGAACAGCTAGGAAGCAGTGAACCTGAATCCCACAGAGGTTCTGTGATGAAGGACCCAAGAAAAATAGGCAGAAACACTCCAAGGTTGCCCAAGCACTGAGCAAAACAGAACTTCAGGAGAAAAATCTGTGTGTTGCCACATACACATGTGACTGCATAAGGTAATTTAAAGTTAGGCACATAATGTTAAGTGAGGCATTTCCAAATATCTAGAGACGGCTTTAATTCCCAATATCACTTTTCTATGATTCCTTGACGTTACATATGTGTTACGCTGGGCTGTTACCACTTTTGAGGACTAAAATGGAAAGACAATGACACATTTTTTCCCCTGAAATTCCATGCTGAGACTCTGCAGAAAGCTCTGGTGTCTGCCTTTTACAGCTGAATAATGAAACCTGGCTGGTTCCTGTAGTGTCCTGCTGTGGTTTCATCTGAACTGCAAATAAACATGGAATTAAGTGGTCGAAATGAAAGAAGCTGGTCCGGAGGTTACCTCAGAGTGCGTGAGCTTTGATGGGTGCAACGAGCTGATGCTGACTTCAGGTCACCATGATTCCTTGCTGGGGCTGGAGTTCCTGTCCTCACCTGAAGCAGGTCAGGTGCCAGTGACACCAACCTACCTGATGGATAAAGGACAGCAAGCACATGGCACCAGCATCAAAACCATAGCAGGGGTGAAGTGAGGTAGGACGCATCCGGGAAAGTCCCCAAGGATATTACAAGATGACGGGAAACATGCCTGCCAGCCCACTGATGCACTCCAGGAGGATGGGTTGTTTTTTGACAGCAGCAGCAGTGGCAAAAGAAAACAAAACAAAACCTACTAAAATTGTGTTTTATAAGCTGAAAGCAAATGTTCTCTCCCCTATTGCTTCAGCAGCCTAAAGGAGAAGCATGCAGTTTTTGTCAATATGCCCGAGGAACATTTAAGGCTTTCAACATCAATGTGTCATTTCCTGTAACAGCCCATCACCAGGGCAAGTCCTACAAACAAGCCTTCATGGGCATAATAAATGTTTCAGTGCATTTTGCTGTCTCTGACACAGCTCCCCAGGCTGCTTGCTCAGGCTCCAGGCTGCTGTCTGGAGACTGTGAAGGAGCAGTGGCTGGGACCATCTCAGCAATGGCAGTCCCAAGGCTGCTGCTAATAAGACAAGTCCACACACATCACCGTCAGAGCCACATTCCCCTCACCAGAGCCAGGCTGCCATGATCCTGCCCCCAACCAACAACGGGTGGTGGGTCAGGGTGAGCCCACACCGCTGTGGAGGTGACCTGGCCGGAGGGTGCTGCAAGCAGCTGGGCTGCTGCGGGGACACTGGGGACAAGGACCTGCACGCTTGCGGGTAAGGAGTTAATGGGTAAATGCCAGTAGACAGCACTCAGGGATATGAGGGCTATCAGGTCCTGGGGCTTGGAAACTTACTGCTTGGCACTACCAAGAGTTCATTTTTTGCAGATCTTTACGTCAGCTCTCATGAAGTTTTTTTAACCTGGTTTCTGCCTTAAGCCAGAGACCAGCACCTTCCTGAGAAATTGTAACTGGACTTTGACCAACATGCCAAGGCCAATATAGTATCTACTATCTGAAATACAGGCATTTCCCCAAATAATCCCAATACTGATGTATTTCTTTGTTGAGACGAAAGGGTTTTTTCATGCTATGGATTTTGCTGCATTTCAGCTAACTTTGTAAGATCAGATTTAGCTCAGTCTCACACACTTCGTGCTTTTTGAGAATCAGCAAGATTCAAACTACAAGGCATTTGCACTGGGGTGACGATGCTGCTGCAGTGCGCTGCTGTGGAGCAGTACAGCAAGGGTCAATGTGCTCTTGTGTAACTCACTGGTCCTGAGGCCACCCTCAGTGACCCTGGAGATGGAGCCACTGTGTGAGGGACCAGACCTTGGCCTCAGCTGGGCCAAGCAAACCAACTTTGTCAAAACTACACCTGCTCCAGCCCTACCCGAATTTGGCCCAGAACTATTCATAATCCAGCTGACAGCTTTGTCTCTGAGGCCAGGGGCAGCATACTGGAAATATGTGACTTCTCTATAATGAGTTTGGCAAACAAAGCAATGGCATGCCAGTCCTGCAGGTTTCATTAGTCTGTCTCTGTCCACGGCAGGGTGAGCTGCCTCTGTCCTCTGAAGTGGCTACATGCCAGCACCATCCATCTCTCTCTGTCCTCTTGGCTGCAGAGTCCAGTTTTTTAATAGACATGGCCTGAACAAATTCAATAGATGTCTTGTGGAGGGAGTGAATCTGCATCTTTGAACATCCTGAAGGATGGCTGAGCATTAGGCAGTCCCATAAATGAGTGTCTTTCTAAGGTCTGAGGATGGAGAGGCATGATATCACCATGACAGACAGAGAGAAAAAGAGAGAGACATCATTAATATGGTATGCATTTAATCTCCAAATACTCTTCACATATTAAAATAAGATACCTGGAAAGAAGTCCCTGTTGTCCTGAAAACAGAGCTTGGTAGGGTTCAGGTTTGTGCATCTTCAGGAAGACAGCGGCTTTGTTCAGACTGGAGTGGCAGAGTGATGGAGATGGACAGAATGCACAGTTCTTCATTAAACTGTGATGAGTTAATGAGGTACTGAGGCCTTTCCTGAAGATCAACCTGGAAGTGCTATTTGAACAGGCAAGGATATCCCTTCGAAGGTCTTGCATTTAAATTTCTTGTTTTGTACCTGGGATTTGTGATCAGAGTTTTATTCTCATATTTCATATCTATCCTCCCTAATTTCTACTCATACCATGAAGACTCAGTATATACATTAACCAAAGCTCTGGTGAACATTAAGAATTCAGGAACTTCCTGTGGGGAGAAAAAAAAAAAATCAACTTTAAAATAAAATAAAATCCAAAACAAAACTAGAAGATGAAAGAAAAAAAATCTAGGTGGTGAGGATTAGTCTCACTTAATTTGAAGTTTCCCTAAATAGAGAATATTCTTCAAAAGCCAAACACAGAGCCCTATTTCATGTTCTCTACAGTAACCTTTAGAGTTCAAAACGCTCATCTGTTCATCCCTCCATGTCCCCTCACAGTGGCGTTTGCAAATGACACAAACATTTGACTATGATCTGTGCTCTCCCTAATGCAGCTGAGCCTGCGCACGCCTTGTAACAATTTTCTCTGGAGCAAGTTCAAGCACAATTTGCTCATGCTGGTATCTATCTGTCATCGGATGTGTCAGCCGAATCGCTCTCAGCTCGGGTGGGGAGGAAGGAGACAAAAGGTCACCTTCTACATACGGTATGTTCTCCAGGAGGCAGGAGAGAGGAGGAGGAAAACTAAGTTTTCATCTACCTGACAGGAATCGAATGCCTTTTTCCCTTTCCCTTCGCATTTCATTCCCCACATTAGCAGCGCGGCTCAGTGCCTCTGGTAGCAGGTGGATGTGCTCAGAGCAGATGAAAACGAACCAGATCAATCGGAAAGGTGGGAGAGTTGGTGCCACCGAATGGTAGCTCTGAAGGTTGCAACGCCGTTCCTTAGAGGAAAGATGTCTCGCCAGCCTTTGAGCACCCACAGTGTTTAACTCCCCAAGGCTGCGCTTTGCTCTGAAACTTGGTCAGGCTGGTAGAGCCAAGGTGCTCTCAGGAGCCAGCGTGAGGCACTTGGGGTCATGACACTGTCCTGGCTGAAGTCACACTGCGTTACTGGGGAGTTCATCTGCCCGTGGGCGATGCAAGCAAGGAAGAGGACTTGAAGTGCTGTTCTGCACTGAAGAGGGATTAATGAAGAAACACCACCTTCCTACTCCTTCTGCGTACTCAGAACTGCATCTGATTACTGACTGCACACCAGAACATGGGCCACCATGACCCTGGCCCGCCCCAGCACAAGCTGCATGGCTTCCACAGAGTGTGCCAACAGGAGACGTGCTCACTGGGAGGAGGAAGGGCTTCACAGCCTAAGCTTTAACCTGCATTAGACACTTAGCTGAGGTACAGGCAGTTACCTTCAGCAACTCAACTATTAGGAACCTAAGCACTCTGAAACAGCAATTCTGAGCATATCAGTTGGATGTCTAAAGCAGATCATGCTGCTTCAGTCAGGCAGTGGGATGTCTCAATGCTGCTGCATGCAGGGTAGTGACAACCCTGCTGATTGATGGGGAGCACCAGCCTGACACAGCTCACAGGTCCCTGGCAGGCTGGCACAAATCAGGGCAGATGTGATTTGGAAACCACTGAAAAACTCCAATCCCACCAAGGACAAATGCATCTCCTGATATTGGGCTTTCATGGAGCTTGCCATGCTCCATGAAAGCCATGGTCTCAGGCATAACCTGGAGCATAAAGCTCAGGCTACTCACATCCACTTGCTTAGGGTGGAGTTTGGACTAGAAAACACGGTGGAGGGAAACACAACATGTGGTGTGGTGTGGTGTGGTGTGGTGTGGTGTGGTGTGGTATGGTATGGTGTGGTGTGGTGTGGTGTGGTGTGGTGTGACCACTGCCCAGACAGAGCCAACTTCTGTCCCATCCTGCACAGGACAAGGCTGCTCTGGCCTGGGAAGAAAACAGAAAAGTGGCTGGAGGGGGAAAATGAGCCAGAGCATTTATCTCCATTGAAAAGGATCTTTACTGCAGATAGAACCACAAGGATTTTTTTTATCCTTGAGGTTTATTTTGTTAGTGTTTCTGTATCTGACACCAGTTGAAAGGGATTCTGGGAAAAAAATATAAATGGTACTTTTAGTGTTTTATAAAAGGAGATGTATGATCTCAGTCATTCAGTGAGAGCAGAAGACTTACAGGATGTTAAGGAATGGAAAGAGCTTGGAGATTTATTTCCCATTAGAGTGCGGCAGATGGGGAGGAAGAGGGCACAGACAAAGCTGAATAATTTGGTGTGGAACCAGAACCAAAATGTAGAAAAGGCAATAAAATTGAGACAGGCTGAAAGTTTTTCAGTGAAAAGTTTCCCTCTCCCCAAGAAAAAAGGTATTTTCTACAAAAGGACATGGATAAGGACAGCACCCAGTTTTCATGAAAATATTATTTTTTGGTTTGAATTGAGTAACCAACCCAAAAAGGATTAGCACCACCAGAAAAAGAAGTTAGGTTGCAGAAAACTTACTTCCATTGAAAACCTAGGTGAAAGCAAAGGCTTATGTGCAGTTCTTCTGTCAATAAAATCTAATTTTCCAACCATTTTTAAGGCTGAAGTGAAAAAAAAAAAAAAAAGTTAAGGAAAAACATTCTCAGGGAAAGCGAGCTAGATGCTATTGACAGTAAATCTACAGGAACTTTTACCAATCTGGCTGCTGTTGTTACCTGTCAATCTCCCAGAGCTGCCACATGAAGGATAACCATGTCCTGGAGGACAGCCAGATGCTTACAATAGGGATAGGCTTATACACCCAAAAAAAAGACTTCTTTTTTTTTTTTCCCTTGGCCATATCTTTTCATCTAATAAAAGGCTTTATCTCTCCCTACAAACCTTTTCATACTATAACCCTTAACAGTCACTAGCTACACACATCCAAAATAACCAAGCCTATTTCAGAGAATGGGAGAGGACAACAACATATTGAGTCGGTGCAGTCAGTCCTGCAGACGAATGCATCTTAGCCGGGTCAGAAAAGAAAGATTGCTGCCCTGCCTGCCGGGAGGGCAGGCCAGCGGGGACCCATTGCTCAATCCCACTCCACTTGGAGGTTTATTTTGCTGTGCCTCTAACTGTGCTCCCCAAGCATCTCGTCTCTCCTTATTGTATCCCTGATGCTTCCTGATGCCCTGTTAGATGTTTTCAAAGTCACTAAAATAGGAAAATACAGACAAACACCCACACGATACAAATTTAGTAACAAGAATTGGAGAAGAGAGGAATTTTTTTTTTTTACATGCCGGCTGTTACCAGCACACAGCAACAATTGGTGCAAACTGTACATTTTGCAGTATGTGTCACTGTGCAGAGACCCAGGCACAGATTTTTAGCAGCAGCAGTAGCTGTGATGAAGCTGGTTTGTAACAAGCAGTGTAAAGTAATGAAGCAATGAAAACACCAAACTATTTGACTGTGCAGCCAAACTAAATGCCTTTTGGTCCTTCATGCATGAATCTTCTAAGTGTAAACTTTTCACACTAAAAGAAAGAAAATCATCCTTACAGTTTAGTAAGAAGAATGATTCAGATAGCCCCAGGCAAGAAAGATCTGAGCCGATAAAGAAGAACGTGTTTGACTGCCTTTGGAAAAGTACTTGCTGATTTGTTTTCCTGTGCAACATTGCTTTAAGCTACAAAAGACACAGAGGTTAATGGTGGGTCATAGGAAGATGTTATTGTGTATTTCTTTTCAACAGGCCTTCCTCCCCCTTTCCAGAGGTGTAGGGCCAAATGGGAGATGGCCTGGCAGTGGAAGTCTCAATCCCCACTCTTAAGCAGAGGTCAGCCCAGCCCTGGGTCTGAGCTTTGGGACTGGAACCTCCTCTATTACTCCGAGAATGACACTTAGCATCGCTTTTGTTGAGACTGTTCCAATGCAGTTTTCAAAAGCAGATGTGCACAGAAATAGAAGCCAAACATATGCCAGCTTCACGTGACTAACTCAGAAACCCAGCATGCACATTGGAAATCTGATAAAGAAAGGGCAGAGGAATAAATAGTTTGAGTGTTGCCGTTATTCATGCATCTCAGCACTTCCCATCTATGGAATAAACCTCACAGATGGGTAGAGTACCTTGGAGGAGTCGCTGTCTGCTCTGGACCTGACAGCAGCCACTATTTTCTATCCAAAGTGAAAATAGTGCATGCAGAAATCAGTCAGTGAAAACAGGTGGAAAAGACAGTGAAAATCAGAAAAGTAAGTGAAGAACCATGCGGTGAAATCCTGGCCTTTCTAAGTCAATGGCAAAAAACTCCCACTGCTTTCTATAGGTTCATGTAAATTCTCCTTTCATTAATAAAACATCCAGACAAGCCCAGAAAATTTTATGTTCACACTGTCCATCATTCCTTCTGCAGTTCCATCACCATGGTAAGAGATCAGGTAAGGTCCTCCATCCTGCCGATAGCACTGCTCTGATGTAGAAGAGGCTATGGCCTTTTGACTTTCACTACTGGCTATAAGATAAGGTGTAGGGCCTTTTCATCTCCTGCTTAAGCAGGATTTCTAGCATTTCTTTCAGAATGAGGAGAGTAGCATAAAAATCTCTTGTCTCACAGACATGATGGTTTTTCATGAATCCTTCCTAACAAATTGCTGAGATGGGATGGAGAGAATGATCTCTCTCTACCTGCATGTGAGGGCGTACCTGTGCTCCCCTCTGACACAGCCTGCACAGGCTGCCGTAACGTCCAGGGAGCAGGTCTCATCCGTGACTATCGCCCAGCAGCCCCAGGGTGAAATGAGGTAAACTGACCTCCTGCTTAACAGTGGTAAATGGCTGCCCCAGAGCTTCGTCCAGCTCTGTAAATAAGTCATCCCAAGCAGAGGCTGATCAGAGAGTGCCTTACCCCTTCCAACACTCACAGCCCTGCCCTCCTCTTCCAAAGCCATTTATTTGGAAAGGGCATAGAGAGGTCTCAGTAAAGCTATGACTAACACCTAGCTAATTCCCAGAAGAGAAGGCAATCCAGCTCCCAAAGAAACAGTCTTACGCTTTCCTGACCCGGCTGTGACAGTTAAAGAGAGAGCTTGCTCTTACCAGTAAAAATAAACACTTTCCTCATCAGAGATTACAGGGGGCAGCTCTCCCAACTGTGTTACATCTGCAGGGCCAGTGGTGCAAGGGCAGGTGTCAAGATGTTGAGTACACCAACGACCCGCAGCAGTGCACCACAGGGATTAACCCAGCTGCGGTCCAGAGGAAAAAATTAGTGTGACTCTCCTCCTAACCTTTTTAGGTGTTAAATGCTGTAGTCATTGCTCGGTTTTCATTGTCACAACCGGGCAAAACTTACCTTCACTGTCCCTGAGTAGTTTTTTCCTACTTTGGGTTTGAACACCAGAACATGCATAGTCCTTGCTGCAATGTTCATCGCGTTCACATTCACAGGTGTGAAACTGCCCCCAACTTCTATACACACCTTCAGTGGAAGCTGCTCTTCACTTAAGCCTAGAAAGCAGGTTCTGAGAGTAGCGAACAGGATTGCTTAATAAATGGAAAATACAGTACACATGAGTTATTTATAACACAAAGCAATAAGGCTCAATGAATTTGAGGAAATATCTATTAAAATGAAGAATACTTCAAATTACAAATTTCTTTCTCCTAAAATGTGTATGTTTTAATTAAGTATTTTTAGCACTTTATGCTTCCCACATTACCAGCTAATTTGTAAATTCCAGCATCTTTACACGCTTTTTAAGCTACATTTGTTCTTCTACTGACAATTAATACTTTATATTTTTACATTCACCAAAGAGGTATAAAATCTTTTATCTTTGAAAAATAAATATTCTTTTAATGATCTCCAATGTTCTGCTGCAGGCAATATTTTGCAGGTGTACATGGGAGTTGGGAAACAATTACACAGAGCTGAAAGTGCCAGTGCTCTTTCTGTTTGGAGGAAAAGGAAGATTCCAGCACTCAGTGACTTGTCTTTAGGAGGATGTGGTATAAAACCCCTGCAGTTTGTGCAGTTACTATTGTGCATTTTGCTCATATGAACTTAGTTGTCTCTTTCTAAAGACATCTAAAATCTCTTGTTCCATCAGTTCACCTGGCCAGTGTGCAGGAACACTAAAGGACCTGCCTCTAGCACCTAATCCTAGAGGGTAACTTCCCCCGTGGAGACCTGATGTACCCAATTAGCTTTCTGCGACAGGCAGTGCCCACTGAACGGCCCCTGCAGGAAAGAATATGGAAGCTGATGTGAACCTCACACTTTCTATGCAGGTTTCACCCTTCTGCAAGAGTTGATTTCAAGGAGTTTTACACGCTTGGGGGTGTGAGCAGAGTGTCTCTGCAGCGTAACTCTGCAAAGCAGAACTGCAAAACTGAGCTAAATCTGAGCTGCAGAAGGAATTCATGTTTGAGCACGTCAATAAGGAGCAGAAGTACCAGGAAGCACAAACTACACTATAAACGACCCATGGCTTTCTGTACAAAAGGAGAAGTTCATAGGGTAAAATATCACAAGGAAGGAAACTATTTTAACCACATAAATGACAAGTATATTTTAAAGAAAATAGTTTTTAGTTTAGCATAAATACGTTCTGACCTAGAAATACTTTGTTGCTACAGAGGGAGCCCAGTATCCAACTTTGCTTTCAAGATGCTGTGCCAAGACATGCCATTATTCAAGAGAGGACTTTTAAATTCTTCTTTAAGAAAAGAGGTCAGACTGAGCTCAAACGGTTTCTTGTTGAAATGCAGCTTAATGTGTATTTGACTAACTATCATGGCTCAGTGCCAGTCAGCAACTTCAGAGATGTTTCTGAGAAACATTCTTTAACCTTCCTTCACTTCAATCTTCTTTATTCAGGAAGGCTAAAGCAATGAGACTGAGAAGTCTTCATAAAGCAAAAAAATTACAGGGCCTTGCCATGGGATAGCTATTACTAGCAAGTCATCCATGCCCGACAATGTGTCTGCTGGTTTCACTGCTGGACTACACCTCTTACCTTAAGGGAAGCAAAGAGAGTTGTCATCTGTAGGTGAGATCAGCCGAAAGATGAATCCATGTGTGCTGCAGAGATGAATGTGTCACATCAAAAGCTCATTTCAAGCACAGGTTAGGATCAACTGGAGGGTGACGTAGTGGCAAAATCTTTTATTCATCCTAATTTCATGGCTAGATCTGTGTAAGAATGAGGACAACAATACTGAAAAGCATCACCATAAATGTGTTTATTTTGTTGCAATTTTTTTAGGGATTAAAACTTGACATATTCAATCAATTTTACTGATCCTGTTACATTGTGGATTAGTTAATTGCAAAAGCAAAATAGGGTGCCTGATTTATTATGTATAGAGTTTTAGAAAACTACAAAAAGCAGAAACCTATACAAGTCATCCAACTCCTTGCTCATGGCCTTCAGCAATGAGGAAATGAGACTAACTGTAGTAAAAATGCAAATAAAAAGCAATATATGAATTCAGGCCTCTGTCTTCATTACAGAATCAATAAGAAATACATTAATTCAGGCAGCCAAAATTTTAAAGCTGAAAAAAGAACAAATCCCAGTCTTTCACATCTGTAGCGCTGGCAGCAAGGAAATCTTGCCAAATTCCTAACCACTTATATGGCAATTTATACCTCCCATTGCCCCATGTGGGCTCTAGTAGCCTATGTCAACACATCAGAGAACTCATCTCCGGAAAAGAAAGGCCAGTCTTCCTCTGGGGACAGGAGAAGCCTCTCTTGAAGTCTCTTCCAGATGAGAATGTGAAATTGTCAAGACCCATTGAACTGAACTTGAACAAAATTTGAACTGGAATTTCTGACCAGTCCAAAAATCCTCACCACTTCTTCCCAGATGTTTCTCTTGCAGGCACGATGCCTGTCCTGTGGCAAGAAGAGCTCAAGCGCAGTAACACCTGCTCTATTGGCTTTTCAGTCATGCTAGCTAAGGAGCAAGACTGATCAGCAGCTGCATGAGAATTCCTCTTCAAGGCTGTTTCAGACACCTGATCTATTCTAGATAAATGTAAGAACTTGAAAAATTCAACTGTGATACCAGCTGCTTTTGAGGAATCCATTACACAGACATCAGCTCATGACAACTCTTGGCTTTTAAAGACGGACCCAGTGATGTGGAGGAGAGAGATCTGCGTGCAGCTACCTAACCTCCAAGCCCCATCATGGTGAAGCATCTGATAAAGCAGTAAGTCTGTGCAAACTAAATTTAGTGCTGAGAAAATGGAGCTCAATCATGTCGGAAGCTTTTGCTCACTGTGTGTGCATGTGTATGTGTAGGAATCAAATTTCTACATTGCTCTTTGACAATTAATACCTCCAGATAAAACACACCAGGGAGAGATTTTCAGTTTCAAAGATTTCTTGTGCTCTCCTGCCCTGATAGATGTCATAGCACTTTACTACTGTTTTACATGTCCAAATATTTGCCAGGATAAATAGATTTAGAAGAGTTTGAATAAGTTGCACTCTCTTTTAGGAAGCTGGATGAGTCACATTGAAAAAAAAATATTCTGGAAAAGATCTACAGCACAACTACAGACAGGAAAGTGAAAGGAGAAGTTGTCACTATACAATGCATCAAAGTTAGAAATGTCCAGACTATATGAAACGTGAGTAGCCTATAGATTTATAGAAAATTCACCAGAGGCATTTCCCCAAGGTCAATCTTTATGAAAACTGTTTTGTAAAAAAATCAATTGGATATATACCTGTTTTAAAACATAAAATACATACTTTTTTCTTTCTTTTTTTTTTTTTTAAATGTGAAAGTCAGAGATAGTTAAGCTCACAAGAAGCAGAACTCCCCAAGGGGGTTATATACATAGCTGGATTAACTGGACACTGTCCTAACACAACCTGTGACCTCAAAAGTTACTAACCGGTGGGAAAGATCTGCCAGATAGTTAGAGCTAGACCTTTTCTTCCCAGCAAGAGTCTCAGAAATCCCAAGGACTCATTCCTTAAAGCTGTCTGCTTGGCTGGACTGTCATGGTGATAAAGACACTGGTCCCTGCTAAGAGAGTCCATGCAGCAAGGCGGCCTTAGCCCTGGACCCAGAACTTGCCATGCAAAGGAAAATAAATTGAGAAGGGAAACCTGCTCAGCATGCTGGAAACACCCCTGGAAACATGACATAAACATCTGAGATGCAACGAAACCAGTATTTTTCACTCTGCTTGTACTGTGGTAGCAAAGGACCAAAATAACACATGCACCATAAGAGAGGGCTTGAGTTATAATTTTGTGTCTCTCAGGACACAGCAAGAGCCCTCACATGCTTCAGAAATCCAAGCGGAGATCTAGCAGGTTATGTAGATCAACTGCAGGCATAGAATTCGGGAAGCAAAAAGTGATATTCCCACCATTAAATACATGTTGGAGCCTTAATAAGGCACAAAGTGAGGGAAATGAGAAGCTTTTAAATTGAAGTTATTATGCACTGCAACAACTGCCAGAAATTATATGCTAATATCATTCTCTTGCTTTTATTCCTCTCCAGTTCAGCAACAACCCACTCCCCTCAGTCTCTTTCTGCATCTGCAATTGATCCTGTCTCATGGATTTGATACCAGTCTCTCCTTAAATAGAGGACCCTCCCCCATAAAAATGCAACATCCTCCCCCAAAATGCCCCAAACCCAACTTCACCATGGGTCTAGCAACCTCTCTCCCTGAAAGCCCCCCCAGCATTAAGCCCCTCAGGATTTCTCCATGACTGTGCCACAGACTGGACAATAATTTGATATCCTCCTCATATAATTTCTTTCCTACCATCCTACTGTTTCATAAATCTGCTGCTAGAAGGATCCACTTAGGCATTCAAGCTTTCTCATCCTTGTCTTTCACTTCTTTATACAGGAAACAGTAAAAAATCAATAAGACTATTGCATTTTCCCTCCTTCCTGATTTGCTTCATTTAAAAGTATGAAACAGCCCAAGGTTGGCCAACTGGAAACATGCAGCATGGCAACTTCTACCACTTCCCTGCCTCCAGGAACACAGAGAATAAACCCAAGACTTCTTTCCTCCTGATCTTCAGTTTCTGGCTCTGCATTATATGTGTGTTATGCAGTCAGCTTACTTTCTATTACCTGCACTCATACCTCTAATTACACAGAAGATGATTTCAGCCTTTGGATGGTTCCTTCTACATGAGGACTCCAAGCCTACTTTATTGTTTCTGCTCCACCCAATCTGCAGTTTGACACAGAACCAAGGGCACAAAGATTGCGTGGGCAACATATGATCCTTCAGCAGCCTTGTTTGGCAGCCCCGGTTTCATCCTCAGACAATTGAGTAGCATCTCAGTGATGTTGCTTAGTGTACAACAAAAGGTGTTCAGACATTACAGAATAAAAACTGGAACTGCAACCCAAGTGAAGGGTTGCCTGGGGAAAGGGTGTGAAAACAAATCCTGTGTGTCTGTTAGCACCTAGAAGCTATTTAGAACTAGAAATAAATACAAAAAGGGTGTCCAGCAGCTCACAAGTGCACTGTACTCTCCTCAGCCACAGGTAACAGACCTGAATCCCCTCTGCAACAACAGGAAACTTTAATTTTCTTACCTATATGAATGGCTGATACTCTCCAGTCACCATGGGTACTGGTACCCAAAATCGGACTGTGACAGAGGTTCAATCACATCAGTAGCAATAAGGATCAAAATTATGGTTTTTGAAGCAAAGAATCTGTGGAGAGAAAAAACAAAAAAACCCACAAACAAACAAACAAACAACAACAAAAAACAAACCCCAAAACCCAACCAAACAACAATAACAACAAAAAGAACCCCACAGAAAACATTTACAGGGGAACACAAGACCAAGGTGAAAATCAGAAAGCCACAAGATCGCAAGCAATTATGGGTGACTTTCTTGGCAATCACAACTTGCAAATCAAGTCCACCTCCTGCCCTGGTGGCTGATTGCCAGGAACAAGTTAATTAACCATCACTAACAAATGCACGTCTAGTCTAGACTTTAACAACTCTACTAACGATGGCTCCACCTCCTCTTGGCAGCTTCCCCTGACTGACCTCCTGTGATTGCCCACAGACCAAATTCATCCTTGGGGAAAGTATTTTTTTTTTTTAGCTTGCACCAGGAATTAATTTAGCCCCAAAAGTATGCCCTGGCTTTTCCCCCATAACCTAAAGGATGTAATAACTTCTTTATTTTTGGTTTTTTTAACCTTCCCTCAACATCATTGATCTTTCCTGACTTGCTCCAATCACCTTCACATCCAGCTCCTTTTCTCTTTCAGCTGATATTTGCAAGCATTTATTTTATTTTACACATTGCTCATTGAACTTTTTCCAGTTCATGTGTCTTATTTTAAAAGTACAATTCACAAAATAGCCTAATTCTCCAAATGGTGCTGAACTGAGTGGAATAATTACCTTACTTGTTTTAGGACTCTGCTGGAGTCCAGAATTATACACTTGGAAAACTATGATTGTTTTATCTTCTTTTTTTTTTTTTTTTTAGTTTCACAAGATGTGTGAAAGACAGGTTTTTTATAAAGGACATAAACCCAGCCAAAACTGTAATTACCACAGACAGAAAAGAATTCAGAGAAAAGATGATTTTATGATTAAAGCATTGGACTAGAAACTTAGAAATTTAGATTCTTTTTGTGGCTTTGCCAAAAACTCTCTCTATAACCTTTGCTGAGTGAGTTAATCCCTCTGTGCCTCAAATAAAATGCTCTGGCACTTCCCTGTTTTACAATAGCTGCTGCAAAAACACATTCATTCACATTTGCGAGATGTTCAAATACACCAGTAATCAGAGAACAGCAACGACTGGGACGGTTACAATCATCTGGCTGTATTTAATCATCTCTTGTCAAAAGCATATGCATCTTTAATCACAAACACGTGATATAGTAGCATTGCTCTTGAGAAACAAGCACCATACTAAAAAAATAGTGCAAAAATTCTATATTCCTAACAGAAAATATTTTGCAAAGCAGTGCAGCAAATGTCTAAATGTATATCTGAAGCCTAGCATCTCCCCATTCCAATTACCCCAAAACAGGGACAGGTTCAGGTCTTGAACTAAAAGAAACCTGACCAAAATGTCAATTGATATTCCACCAGAGTCGTGTGAAGTCAAGAGCAATTACAGCATCTCCCAGACTTCCATCTTGATACCAAAGCACACAAAAGAAACGCTACTGAAGGCATGCACATAGTTTTTAAAATAACCTTAGAAACGGGATGCCAGAGGAGTCAGGGGGATTAGTTGCATATGTTTCCAGAACATGATGAGGACACTGAACTTTCAGAGTGAATTCCATTTAAGAACCCTGAGATTGAGCAGCGACTGAAATGAGAAAGCAGGGAAGTCAAGCCTCCGCAAGCTAAAGCAACACAGGAGGCGAGGGTCACTGCAGGCACGTGTGAGGCAGCCGCCTTCGCCCAGCACTTCAGTGCCTTGCTGGCGGCTTTGGGCACACGCTAGGGCAGATCCAGAAGGTCTTTTAAATGATGCTGCCACTATGAACCATGCTTCCATCCCATGCTTGCACAGAGACTGCTGCCACCATGCTCTGCCCTCCCTGGGCACCCTGCCTTGGGGAAGAGGAAAGCTCACGGGAAAGCTCTTCCTCCCCGAGCACCAAAGACTAGGAAGGCTGCTATGTTAACTGATCCCCCCCACTCCTTCCTTTTTCATTGCTTTAATAAATTAAGCCGAACAACAATAGAGATGAGAGAAAGCAGGACAATGTGGTAAATGTAGCAGAAAGAAATTTGAATTGTAATGAGGAGAGCTAATCAGGAAAAGAATGGACTATAGAAAAAGCACTAATGAGTTTCTAAATAAATTCAAAAGGTTAATATTGTTCTATCTAACAAATACGAGAAGAATCCTAATGTGAAATGAAAGGCCTCACTCCAACGCCCTTGTGGCCCTATGTTAAAGCCATACCACCCACCCACTCTATTTACTTGCCCAGCCACCACAGCCTTCTGCTGCCTCTTATAGATAGTTGCTGCAAACGGGATCTCTTCAGATCAGCCACGTGTCTCAATCTCTTTTGTTTCTGGTCATCAAATGCTTGGGCCAAGGTCCAGTAAGTCAATGGACAGATTGTCTTTGACTTACAGAGTTTGCATCAAGTTTTTTGTGACTCGTTTATGTCAGCATTAACAAATCAGTAATGAAAATGCGGTTTTCAAACCATGAGGGATTTTTATGTGTGAAGGAAGTGCTGCATGGTGTGGTTTTCAAGCACACATATATTCACATTTATTATCATGTGGATTGCCAGGGTGAGTAAAAAGCCAGCGCAGGTTCACCGAGGAAAGGGCAAGTAAAAATAAAAGTTTATAAAAACAAAAAGCTGGAGGATTTTTATTTGTTTGTTTTAATTTATGTGATGCCAGTAGTTCAAAACACAGTTAAAGGCTTTCTGTATATAACCGAAAATGAAAATATTCAGTCCTTTATGCATATTATTACAAAACATGGTAAAAACTGTATTTCAGCCAAAATATGATATTTTATTTAGGTGAGAAAAGCAGCCCCTTTCAAGAGAAAGAAATATCCATTTCCCAGCAAAGTAATAGACTCACAGGCTTTTCATAAAAATAGGAGATCTGCTCAACTATTTTCTTGCTTGAAGGAAGGAAATGGTGCCATTATAATATTTTACCCTGAATATAAAAAAACTAGAATGACATCATTCTTTGGGGAGAATTCTGAGTATATTTGTGTACATAGCTGTCCATCTGTCTTCTGAACTGCAAACAAAATCTAGAGGGAAGAGATGAAGGTAGCCGCACATTTATCTCCCCCCTGGTCTCACGATGCCAAGAGATGAGTTAGGTGCAGTCCCAGAGCCATGTAACCTCATTACAATCCAACTTCACCCACACTAATAAATCTATCTGCACACATTACTGCGGGCATAGTCGCACACCGACGTGCCAGCACAGCTGGGGGATGCGCAGTGACTCAGAGCCCGTCAGGTCTGCGCGGGGCAGAGACGAGCGCGGCTGTGCTCCTCTGCCCTGCCCAAGGCAGCAGCCATGGTCAGACCCGATGCGTGGTCCCAATGGGCAGAGCTGTAACCATTCAAGCTTGACCATCAGAGGATCTCTTCAGTCCTATCACTTACAGAAAATGAACAAAATGAAGTTATGCACCTTTTTCTTTCAGGCACGTGAATTATTCCACAGTTGGAGTAATACTCACATGCCAAGACTGGCCATCCTATGTATTATTCACGGGAACTTTGCAAAATGCTGCTAAGCCACTCACCTGCTATGAATAATTTTGTTTGACAGGCAGGTTAAATACTTCAGCTTTCTAATCCTCCTCCTCCTCACAGGGAAGGTGGCCGTTCGTGCGCTGCACTGAGAGGCAGCACAGTGAGGACGTTTAATAGAGGCTTCAGTGGAGTTCGACCCTGAGAGGCAAAGACTGAAAGGAAAAACCTTGGACCAAAGAGACAGGAGGAGTGGGAAAGGCATGGAGACAGAGACTTGACAGTCAAGACATGTAAACTCTTTATGAGTAACCCTTTGAATACCAGTGGGAGACAGGCACTTACCCTCGTGTCAGTTATGGATAGCTCACCACAGCTCCTCAGTGTTTCCAGCTCAATCCACGTGGAAATAAGATGAAAAACATTGGAGCAGATTGTTCTCCTGAGCCCAAGGTGGAAGTCTCACCAGCTGAATGTTTCTGGCACTACTCTGAAAAGGTTTAAATTCAAAAATCTTTCTGAGACAAAGGGCTCTGCAATGAAATCGCTAACTGTAAATAAACAAGACAGTTGCACAGCTCATCATAACACTAACGATCCTCTGTAAGTCATGCAGGCCCATCACCTAGATCTATTGGCCACATTAGCAGACTGCTGAGTGTGGGAAATATGGAGAGGAACATTTTTAAAGGCTTTTGTGTGTTGTGCTCATTGGGAACCCTTTGAGATGGAGTCTAAAGCAGATGGTGAAATGGGAAAATTATTCACGTTAATTCTTTAGTAGCCTAAAATAAATTTAAAAAATAATGAAATAACGAAAGACCCGTTCAGTCAAGCTTTTGGTTCTGCAGCAGTTGTAAAAGCCCCAACAGGAAGAACCCAATGCTGATGCATTCTGCACCACAAACCTGCTGTTGGCTAACTGGTCCAAAGACCTAAGAACAGTAATATCCTCTAAAAAAATACCTGGGGAACATGCCATAGGGGAATCCCACTGCCACAGCAGCAGGTCATATGAAATTTTACTTACCATCTTAAACACAAGAAGGAAATAAAGAGCATTGCAGAATTTCTGTGTGAGAGAAGTACAAAGCTCTGTGAAATTGCTGAAAGCAAATGAGGGAGAAAGTAAATGTTTCATACTAAAAATGCTAAAGTTCACTTTTAAAATCACTAACACCAAACTAACCTAATATTAAGATATAATATTTGCTAAATGGAAATCTGTGACTCAGTTTTTGCTCCTGAAACTTCACGGCCCTGTTTCTTTCTTGCTGTTTTATTTCCTATTAATTTTTGGCATGATGAGTAAAACCTACCAAGGCTTACAACTGCTTGTAGCTCTAATCTGCATTTTTCTAAGCTTCTGTCCGTGGTTCTGATGCTATTTTAATTTTATCCTGTTCTCTCTAATGCACTAAAGTGTGCAAAATGAGTTCAGCTCACACAGTGAGAGCTGCCATCAGCAGAGAGCTGTTTCATTAGTGTTTGTCCCATCAGGTTAGTGCTGGGATAAGCAGCCAGCTGTTTCAGTGAATAAACATATGTGGACTTACATCACCTGCACAGACTGCCCTGCCTCATTTCCCAGAGTCCAGCAAGTGTGAGAGAAAAGTTAACACAACTCCAGCACTGCCCACCACCTGGAGGGATTTTCCCCCGCAGCCCAGGCTTTGGGACAAGAGCCACCAGCAGTGCCCTGAGCTGGGCCAGGCTCCAGGAGCAGCTCTCTCTCTTCTGACCTCTCCTGCAGCTTGAACATCTGAGGCAGTGACTGGCTTGGGAAGATGCTACACATCAGCTCAGCTCTGGGGCCTGTACTTCTGCTCTTAGCTCATGGTTAGTGAGAGCAACTGCGACTCAGGAGAGTCCGTGCTGACAAAGCTAAGGCTCAATACATGCACTGACTGCTGGCCACACACAGCTCTCTCAGCTTGTCTCACCACAGTAAGGTCACTGTGTTCCCAACAAACCCCTTGCCAGTACTTAAGACACTGTGACTTCCCCAGCTCCAGAGAAAATCCTTCTTTACAGTTCGAAACATCCCTGGGCTGAGGCTTTCCTGCCCTGCTCCAAATATGAAGACTGCTACTGGAGCACAGGAGATGGGAGGAAAGCTTCTCTGTGCTCCTCTTGTCTCTTCCCAGCCTCAACAGAAATCTCTGAGCTCTGGAAGAAGCATGGCTTGGTAAAGGTCATGATCTGAATGTGGATTATTCATGGACATGAATTTATCTGATGAATTATTCTAAACATATAATTCAGCTGGCTCTCCTGAGCATGTATAGGATGCACCTCTGCAGCTACTCTAAATACAAAGCAGGGCATTAAATAAAGACAGTCACTTGCTTGAAAGCATAATATTTTATTTTCCATGAATATGCTAATTATTTAATTTTCACACTCTGTGCTAACTAGAAATACAACCTGAGCAAGATATGTTTTCTTGTAGCTGATTACTAGGTAGCATATCACAACTGATATCCTAGATTTTAGACCCTGATTCAGAGTTTCCTTAGATTTTTACCTAATTTTGATCACACAGTAATGGATTCTGAGTTGCTTTCAAACATGTAGGACTATCATGTCAGCCATGTCCCCATGCCGCTCATTATAGGTGCCTACCAAACAAATTCACTGGCAGGTTTGTCAGAAAATGCAGCGGTTTTCCTAGGGCCTTCAAAATGAAGAAGCAGCCAACCTTCTGATGAACCTCCTGGTTTCTGGACTTCAGCTTACTGGATTCAGACAATAAAAGCAAAACCAGAGACCCCTTATCATTTAACACATCCTTTTCTCTTAAGCTTCCCTAGTCCTGCCATTAATGCTATATAACTCTTAGTTTTTAAAAGGCTATTTTCTGTCACTGTGATCTCTGCTAAGCACAACCTCCCATGTGGAGGGACCACAGGCATCATTTTCAACAGGATCTGGGAAGGTTAGAAACAATTTATTCTGTCTGTTGTAGGTAGGTCTAGTTAGAGCTAATCTAATTACACAGGAATTACGGGAATCGTCTCCAAGGAGGAAGGCACTAGGCCTCGGTCCAAGAGGAATAAACTGCAATTCACCAAATCAAGAAGGCTCAGAGATACTGACCTGGGACTGCAGCATGTAATTTCTATTCAGGGGTGCACTTGCATGTGGTTAATTACACTGACATTAAGTGCTTTGCCCAACCTGACAAATGGAAGCACGTGCTTAAAGCTGAGCTTCAGTGCTTTTAGAAGCTGGGACAATACGAATGTTTCATCTTGGGCCCATCTCTGAAAGCAGTAGCTCTGAGGAGTCACCCCTTTCTTGGCAAATTGTAAAAATATCTCTAGAGGCTTTGAGTCACATGATGTTTATAACTCCTGTGGTATCTTGCCATGACAAAAGAAGGATGGCAACATTTGCCAGTACAAGATTTTTAAAGAGAAATTTACTGTCGCCCCATGGCATTTGGGACTATTAATTGCTTTAGTGCTCAAGTTCAACATCAGGACAGAGAATTTTAGGAGACAAAGAAAGCAGAAAGACTATTTTAAAAACAAGCACAACTCTTCTGAGTCTCCTGAATAGTTCAAGTGCATTGTTGGTTCAGGACAAATATTCAATTTAATTCTTATCTTATCCAAACTCCAAATTTCTTTTGTCATCAGTTATTTTCCAAGGCACTGAGCAAGAGAGCTCTGAACTTACATTTAAAAGACACAGAAATAACACAGAGATCTTCAGCTTCTCTCCCCAGAGATTAGCCCAGCCAGACTCCAGACAACCTCTAGACCTTGGGGAAGTTCAAATCTAGAACAAGCCATAATGAAACCCCAAACTATGGAAATAACATCAGTATCTAAACATTACAAGTAATTTTGCAGGGCATATCAAGGGCAGATCGAAGTCCAGGAGTGGTCACACTAATGGGATGTAATTTTGTTGCACAAGGTTGACAGCTCTCTTTAGGTCTCTGTCAAAAAAAAAAAAAAAAAAAAAAAAAGAAGGGATAAAGGACCTTTTTTCTGACATGTTCTCTTCACTGTCTCATCCTGCCAACTATAAAACTGCTTCTCTGCTTACTCCACAGATGGGAGAAACCAAAACAAACAGGACCCAAGCCAGGCACTTTTCTTGGCCATGTCTAAAGTATGTTGTTCATTAGAAAAGTTGAGTGTAATTGACCCTTTGAAAATACACATCCATTAAATGGAAGCTGGTCAGAAGAAAGAGTCGCTTTCATAAGTTTTCTTGATTTTGAGAAAAGGTCAGAAAGATTTTTTCAGAGTTCAAATTAAAAATGCTCAAAGTTAGGTCAACTGTTTCTTTAAAATTGAAGGGAAACTTTAATTCTGTTAAACAAAATTAACTGATTGCTTAGAAAAAATATCCAGATTCTAGCTCTTCCTTCTGATTTGAAATCTCACTTTCCTGGGGAAATAAAATAATTTTTCATACTATGTTATCATATCAGACATCACCATCATACTTTTGATTCTTTTCTTCATACTCACTTGTTGAGAACAATTTTTCCATTCTTAACTAAATAATTTTGGGGTTTTTTCCCCCACATAAGTACCTGGCACAGACATAGGTCACTAACATGTAGGTCACTGTTGGCTGAGTATCATTTCCACATTGACACACAACAAACGCTCACCTTCTCCTGGCTGCATTGGTAAATCCTGCCCCAGCAGCTTTGCCCTGAGGGACAGCAGGACACACAGGGGACATGTTCCCTTTCTACTCACACTCAGGCAGTGACCACAAGTGCACTTTGGTATGACTGATAGGGCAGATCCTCAGGACGTTCCCCTCCTGATCCGTGTTTTCTGTGGGAAAGGATCCCTATGCTTGTCTCAGCTGTGAGCAAGTTGTGCTTTATTACTGAGAAAAGTAGCCGGGATTGATTCAAAGTACCTACGCAAAGTCGAAGATCACCCAGGCCCTGTTGACACAAGGCAAGGTTTAGGCAAAAAATAGTCACATTTTTGAAACACCCTTCCCCTGAAGTCAAAGCACCACCAGCTGAAGCAGTAGTGGCAAGGTATGCAGAGCATCCCCAAGCCCCGTTGGGATACTACGGAAAGCTTCAGTACAATAAAGCTTTTTCCCTTGTTGGAAATATGAAGGTTTTCTATTCTATATCTTAATTTTCCACTCATCTCCTCTGTGGCCCAAAGATAAAATGGATCCAGTGCACTTCATGAAGGAAATCAAGAGAAGGAAAATCATAACCCCTTCCACCTTTATTGCCCCCAAACCTACTCGACCTAATCATTTTCACAGTGAGTCTTTCAAAATGCAGGAGACATTGTGCTTATACACATGTCAAGAACAAGTCAAAGCCCTCTGACACTCCAGAGGACACCTGGGTCTTTGTGGACACAAATATACACCTCCATGGCGTATACACCTTCACATGGACCTTGGAGGGGTTGTGCACAGGAAGGACAAGCCCGACAGATTTGGGATGGTGTGGGACTCGGAACAAAACATCAGCTATTGCAGTGAAGGTAAGTCCAAAAGCACTGACAGGTTTAATTCTCAGCAGGACACATTATGATATGGAGTGTATATGTGGGAAATAAAAGATAAACTGAAAAGAAGAAACTGCTTCAGACAACATCTTTATCCAACCAGCAGAAAATCAGCTGCTCAGTAGTGAGCTTCGTTGACTGGTTTATTTGTGAGAGCTGGGCAGCGGAACCTGGGGGATTCTACCAAAAATACTCTGAGCAGGGCGTAAGTATGGATGCCTTCAGCATGAGCACTTCTCTCTTTGCTTTCGTATAGCGAAAGTGAAGGAGGAAGGAAACAAATGCAATAGGAAGGAGCAGCACAGCAGAACAAGACAGCGGCATGGGTGATAGGAAACAGTTTATAACTTACTTGAGAGCCTTTTCCAAATCATCTGTTCTACAGCTCAAACAGCAGGAGAGGTTTGTTCAACTATATTACACACAGACAGATAAGCACACATACATTCAAAAAGTTGTTTGTAACAAACTCTTTCATCCTGAGCTGTGGGATCATTTCAACAAGCCACATCTGCACTGATTTGTTTTCGTCCGTACTGCTGAACAGACAAGGCAGTGACAAAATTCAGATTACTATTATTACTAGCCGAAAGGGGAAGCTGCTCTAATTCCATGGAAACTTCTCTTACAATAAATACATTAATGTGAACTGAGCTGCATGGCTTTTTGTGCAATATGCTAAAGTCAGAAATAAAAATGCAGAAGATCATTCCTAAGATACATTTGCACCATTGCTCTGTGCTGACTAGAGAAAGCGAGACCAGTGCTTCACACCTCAGTAACCTCTGGCTGCCAGCGCGCTGGAGAAGTGAAACCCAGTTCTGCCCTCCCTCAGGATCCTTGTATAAACCCCCAGCACTTAAACATGGGATTTGTTAGCTTGAGTGTTCCCTTGGATCTCATTAACTGCCATGGTTTGGGTGAGGACAAGGCTCTCAGAAGCCTTGTGAGACCTACTAACTGTATTTTGAATCCCTTACTCTGTGTTTTGGGCTGGGTCACAGTTTGCATCTGTAAAAGCATTTGCTGCTTCTCCCCAGATTTCCCTTCAAACTAGGTTTGCCTCACAGCAGTGCCAGCCCCTGCTGCGGATCAGTGTTCAGAGCTATTTCCCACTCAGGTGACTATTAACTAGCTACACTGAATCCATGGAGAACCTGAAATCAGTGAGTTAAGGAGAAAAACTCAAAGGAAAAAGTCTTCCCTTGCAGTGTAGCTGCATGGGAATGACATGTTAAATTTACACCCACAAAACCACATAATAATTACCCAGGCCTTCTGTTTGCACAGTAATTACAACGAAATGGTTTAAGGAGGAGGAATACAGTCTTGCATATCGGCATGGCTGGTTTTCTAGTCACCTTCTCCATCTTAAATTCCTCTTCCCTTTGCAGCAAAGAAGACCCTCCGGCTCGTGGCTTTCCCTGGCTGTGACCCTGGGGACCTGTTCCAGGTCTGTGGGAAGCCACTGCTCAGGATGGGCTGTGGGGAGCTCCATGCCCCACACCCCATCCCTGACACGGGGACCACGCCAGTGGGTGCCACCACAAGGGCAGCAGAGGTGCTGTCAGCTGTCCAAAGAGCGCTGTGGGCACCACTTCGTGGCTGCCTCGAGAATATTTAATGCGTTCTTCAGATCCACAAGAATAAACCCTCATTAGTTTTCTAGTCCCTCCCATCTGCACGAGAGAAAACTCCTTGATTCCCTAAATCAATGCACAACTGCTGCGTAAGTTCAGCTGAGACTGAGCACTGTGGCTGCACCCACAGAGGTGGGACCATCCCCCCCTGTCCTTGGTGGCAGATGGAGAGCTTCAAAGCCTGCGGGTGACCGCGCCGGGGATGCTAACATGCTTCACTTCAAACACCAATACAAACGCCCAGCTTGAGGCATTAAAATTTAATTACCAAGGACAGCTGGGTCTGGGCTAGGGTCTGACTCTGAGGATCTGGAGAAAAAAAACACTCGACTCAGCAGCAAGCTGTCCAGCACCAAGGAAATGGACTCAAGCCAAATATTATTTATATGTCTTAAGGTCTCACATATTTGCTCCATCAGGCTTGGCCGGCCAAGAAACCAAACCCAGGCTTGCAGCCTGTGGTACATACCCCCAGGGACAGCCCTGGGTCCTCAATTTGGGGGACCTGCTTTGCCCTGTCCATGCTTTTTGGGTGGGAGCCAAGTCCTGCCACATGGGTGACCCACATTTTAGGGGTCACACATGGCAGTGGCAGAGGAGGACACAGGTACCTGTGCACACACCCTGACTCAGGGCTGGCTGCTACTGCCAACACCCACCGACACGGCTGCTGGAGCATCTTCCAGCCCACAACTGACTTACAGCAGGTGACAGATTTCTTATTTTCTGTTGGAAATTAAATTAAATCTCACACAAATAATTCTGTTTGTTCTCACTATAGGTTCCAATCAGGCATAGCTCACTGTTGGAAAAGCCAAATGCTCATCAGATTTGTTTCTCCTCTCATTTCCAATGCCATAGGTTGCAAATTTTTCTCCTGGATGGCTGGTGCTAACTTTAATAACTGGGCATCAGCTGTGTTCCAGTTTTCAGTGAATCAGATCAAAACTGGGGGGAGCAGAGATCTTTATACATATAAACAGTGATTTTTAAAGAGCGTTTCTGTTGCAATGAGAGACAGGAAAAAACAATCAGTTCGGAGACTGAGTTTGCAATATGTGCTCAATCTTCTACTTTACTCCCAGCAAATCTACAGCTGTTTTAAGGGCTGGTGGTGTTTTGTTTGTGGGTTTGGGTTTTTTTTTTCTTTACAAGCACAAACATCTTTTCCAGGCTAAAGGGCTAGTGCAGCCATGGAATAGCAAAGGGAGAGCAGGCTGGTCCCTGTGGTGTGTCCGCCAGCCTGCCACCAGCCTCACCCCCGGCGCTGGGGGCACCCGGGGCTGCAGCTGGGGACCTGCCACCCCAAAACGCATCTCCCTGCCTGGCACGCTCTTGGAAGGAGCTTTTCCAGGGGGGGAAGGAGTGTAATGCTGCACTTGCCGTGCGTGGGGCTTTGTCCCCCTCTGGTGACTGGCTCACGGAAGGACAGAGGAAAACCAGCCGCTAGGAAATCGCAGCTCCGGCCCGGCGCAAAATATATATATATATAAAGTTCAGCTAAAAAATGCTCAGTTAAAAAAGAAGCTCAATGCCATGTAACGTCCTTGGGGCAAGGCCCATCCCGAGGCTGGTTTTGCAACTTCCCCATTGGGAGTGTAAGCAGAGATGCTACTCCAGGTCTGAAAATACACACAGTAAGCAGGCAATGCTTGCTTCTCCAGGAAATAAATTATACCTGTGAAGATTTTGTACCTGCAGAGCAAGATGCCACTCACCACCCGCAAAGGGCAGTTACTGGTGCTCCCCTGAAGGCCATGTCTGAGGGATGTGCTTTGCCCCACTTCTGATTTGAGTCAAAGAACAGCAGGAGAGCTGTCACTAAAAACAAACAGCATTCTCAGAGAAAGGTAAACTCCTCACTTTTCCATTAAAGAAAATTTGTATGAATCTTTCTTTTGGCCAGCTCAACTTTTAATCTACATAAATCACACTGGAGAAGTGAGCATTTAGTGGAGGAAGTATTTAGTGAGAGGATACATAATCTAGGATGAAAACAGGCAAAAAATACCATTTCACCTTCTGCTGACAATGAGGAAAGGAATACATCTTTTTAAAAAAAAACCCACACTGTTCCAGCAGATTCATTAGGAATCCACCTAAACGTTCTTCAAACTCTTTTCGTTATAATAAGAAAAGCTTTCAAATTTTTGAAAGTATTAATTAAAAGTATTAATTAAAAGAGAGAATGGAAAAGTTCCACCCTGGAAATCTCAAGCATTATCATTTTTAAAATATTCTATTGTACATTCAACTTCAGGCCTGAAAAATGCTGGAAGTTTAACCAAAAAACCAACCCCTGTTTGGTTGTAATTTTTAACAAAAAGATGCAATCAATAACTATATCATATGCCGGGGGGGGG